>NW_011361500.1:706491-726486 GCF_000735185.1 Notothenia coriiceps
GGGGGGGGGGGGGGGGGAGGTTAGCAACTGGCCACTACGTTTCTTTGAAGACACATTTACACACTGCCAGACGATGCAGCCATTAGCGGCACATCAAGCACTCTATTTTCAACCATTACACCCCTGATCTGGAGGAAGAGCAGTTGAGATGGAGGACAGCAGGCTGGGCTACAGATGAAACACACAGAAAGCTTATCTGTTGTCCAAGCTGAACCCAAAGAGCAAGCAATGTCTACCTGAACACTTTGAAACATGCTTGATAATATCCGCTAATGCTAAAGCTAGAGAAAGTACAGTCCCTCAAAACAACACAATTTGTATGAATCATACTGCAACTAAGACTGGTTGTATTATTTAATTATGTTTGACAGACCAAGTAAGATATTGCATAACACCAGAGTTGTGGGGATACTGAGAGAGCTGGGAACAGCAATGGAATGTCTTCAGGAACGTGACTGGCACGTCTCAACAAAAACCCACTACTTACCACCATAGGTAGCCAGCCCTTATAATGTTGGGCTCTACCCTGCACTAATTCATGGCATCCATACTATAGTCAGTCAAGAAGATTGAGGTTATGGAGCATTCTTCCCTTATTATAACCGCTAGAAATCTACCTGTTACGAGTGCTTGTTCAATAAGTTCATAATACAGAACAAACCTAGTTTGATGCCTCCTTTTCTTCTATGCAAGTACACAACAACAATCCTGTGCCTTCCTGCTTAAAGAGAGGTCTTCTGCTTCAGAGGGCCATCAATTAATCATACGTCCCATCCCTCAATTCTCTCCTCCATAATGCACTTTTCTTCTGAGTGTGTCCGAGTATGATCAAACTTGTGAGTGACTGACTGAGTGACTGAGTGAACAGATGAGACCATGGCTGCATGATTTTTTCTCTACTTTCAAACATTGGCACTCATATCTCTCCTGGCGCCACTTCCACCCTCACCCCCCCACCCTTCCCTTCCCTTGCCTCTGCAGTTATCCTATTCAAAGGCTGCTATTTATATCACTCCAGTCAAGTCAGTCAAGTCAAGACAACCAGCCAGCCAACCAGAGAGGAGCAGGGCTACAGAAGATGTACAGCTTCCTCTTTTACTGGTGTATGGAAAGAGAGACATGAGCAAACACAGCATAGCACAGGCCCCTCCCCTCCCCTCTGGCTCATTGTTACTCCCTCTATGTTACTGCTCCGACCTCCCGTAACTCCCACCACTCACCACACCAAAACCAAGTGACAGGTAGGTTAACTACCCTGAGAAATAAACAAACCTTGCAATATCACACACACACATTCGCACACCCCGCAAACTGGGTCAGCGGGGCTTCTAGAACAATAACCTCGGCACTATTTTGGGACTACTATGATGGGCAGCAGTTATAGCTACGGAGCATTTTGCTGACATGCGGAATACAGAAATATTATGAGTGCAAGGTAGAAGTTGGACAAAGGCACAAACACAAGGAAAGAAACCCTATTCCAAACCAAGGACATCATTTACTTAGCATTTCCATCCCAATCAACAATAACAACCAGTATATGAAAACGTCTTTTCTCAGCATTAGAAGAATGTCTTATTGTTTGCAATAGAGTAAAGCAGAGCTGCTTTGATCATGAGTTCTTATTCAGGGCTCCACTGTGATGGTTCTCTAGTTGCCCGTGGGACCCATTTTGAAACCACTGTACACCAGTTTCAGCAGTTATAATAAAACAGCAGTGGAGACAATGTTAGGCTGAAAGCTGGTAAGTAAGAGCCGAGTGAACTCTGTGCTTTGGATTATGAAGGAAGCAAATCATACTGGGAAGCAGAGAATATCATATAAAAGGTGATAAGTCTGAACATGAGTCTACTACACGTAGGGATGCTCAATTAATCGTATTTTAATCGCGATTACGATTATGGCTTGCAACGATTACGAAAAAAACGTAATCGAAATAAAACGATTATTTTTTTATTATTATTACTTTTTTTTTTTATATAATTNAAAACCTTTTCTTTTTTTTTGGTTTTTCAGTTGAATTATACTTAAAGTTAAGGGGTAAATCAACTGTTAAAAAACATACTGTTCAAATGTTATTTCTCCAATAAATGGATGTTTTCAAAGTCAATGAATAATCCCATTTAATAATCGCAATTACAATTATTGACCCAAATAATCGAGATTATGATTTTTGTCATAATCGAGCAGCCCTAACTAAACGTACTTTGTGCCTTTAAAAGGGTAATGTTGAATAAAACCAAACTTTACTAACTTAGCAACCCCTATACAAGCCATTACCAGACATCTACTAGCTGGGTTGGGTTTATTCAAACACGTTCAGTAAATATAGAGATCATAAGGTTATACATGGTGGTTGTGAGTAGAAGTTGTGGCGAAGGGCTGCATCCTATATTCTTTATGTCATCCATCATATAAAAAGTAAATAAGTCTGTCGATTTTGAGGTTTTAGTGCTACAAAGGAACTCAATATAATATGCAGGTAAATAAGATTAATACAAGCAACACTTTTGGAGTCAAACCGGTTAGTCAGTTTGAACATGTTGATTACTGTTTGCTGACCACAGCATCTCTTAATCACATTCATGTCCCGACAGCAGAGTGGCAGCACTGTTGAATATAAATGTTTTATACATGACGTCAGCCAAATGAGACTTGGCCATGGAGATTACGACTGCGGAAAGAAGTGAACAGTGAGCCAGAGAGCCCAAATGAAGGACATGACTTGTACTACTATCCATTCCTTCCTTCTTCCCTGAATTACTCATACACTCACAAACACACACCTATCTTTCTACTTCTCCTGTTCATTTTTCTCTTTATCCTCCTCCTGTAGCATCCTCTCTTTACTCTGAACCACTCCCTCTGCGGTCAGATAGAGGCCAACACTTCAGCATAGTGCAGCATACTGTGTCTACACTCACAGACACACAAACATACTTACATCTGGATGCTATAGTACCAACTCATTTGATTTAGGAAGCGTAAACATTAAGGCCCGACTTCTGGCTGAAAATGGGTAGTGCTAAAATCTAAATCTCCTCTTAGCTTTTCAACATTTATCTTACACTCAAAAATACTGTTAATGTATAGTGTAATTCTTTGATGAAGTGAGTGTCGGCAAAAAAAGTGTATCATTAAAAAAAACTGCAAGGTTGGGGAATACTAATGCTAATTTATTTGAAGGCGTCTGAGGCATTAATTATGTTATAATTATGACCTCAAACATGGAGGGCTCGTAGACCAAGTTCTACCCTTATGGCCCTTAGCATTGGAAGCAATTCTCCTACAACATGCGCTCTTGAATATATACATGAAAACAACAGTCAGAAACAACATTCATTTGCGTGTGTGTGACACAAAGATGTCTCCCACACACAGACACAGAGCAATGAAAAAGGTCAAGGTGCACGCAGAGATGAAAAGTAGTTGTTTGCTCAAACTGCATGGCACTCCTCATTGTACACAAAGAAACACACCTCAAATGTTCCACACTGGCAGCTGCACAGCACAGCAGCTGCATGCAGGGATGGGCATGCTGATCTCTGCTGTATGTGTGTGCACGAATCCCAATAACTATGGCACAATCAGATACCAACCAGCATCACCCTCTCCCTGGCAGTCAGTCAACTCATGTGTAGGGATGGGTATCGTTAGGATTTTATCGATACCGGTACTGCTTATCGGTATCGGTATTTTTCGATACTCTTATCGATACTTTTCAATAATTTGGTGCTCAAAATTATAGACATGAATACAACATGTGAAGATTAAACAGCAATTGTATTGTAATTTTCTTACAGAAATAACTGTATAACTTATACATTAGCTTCTCAGAAGCAAACACAAATAAATAAAATAACTTAAAAGGGGCCTGGCTCACCCTATCATGCTTTTTGGGGTTTTCCCTCAGACAGAGGATGAAAAGGGGCATTTTTTAAAACATTTTTTAACATTTGTAAATCATTTACATCTTCATCCAGACATTTCAAACTGACAACCAAGCTCGACAAGAGATCCTTAAAACATTGTCCTACAGTGACATCATGCAAAACTGTGATAAGAAGAAATTGGTCAAAAGGCTAAGATGGCAAAAAGATAAAGGCGAGTACGTATATTATTCTGGATTGTACTTTTAAATCATCACAAAATAAATTATGTGCTGAACTGAAACACGTCAAAATGTGTCTGAAGGTTTAAACATAGAACAACGTATTTGAGCTTAAAATATGTCAATTCCTAGTAAACGACCAACAATTGCTGAACCATACATTGAAACGTTGACCTTTAACAACACTTAAATGCAGTTTTCAAATTCACAATGACATCTGTAAGTTTAACTGGTTTATAAAGCATTCAATGAAAGGCCAAATTATTAGAGGTGTAGGAGCTCACATTAATACACTGTCAGTGTTAATAAACAAAAAAAAAGACAAGGCGATGTGCCTGCAAGACTGCACTCAGGTGAACAAAACATATTACCCGTGCGCAGCAGCTAACCTGCCTGCGAGCCTTCGCTCAGGTCACATTTACACACGGCGCCGCTAAAGCCCGCTAGCACTATTAGCACTATTAGCACTAGCAGTATCGCTAGCACCTTTTTAGATTCAATGAGTGTCTCGTTTCCAAATGCTTCATTAAGTTGCTTGTGTTACCCCCTTTACAAGCAACTAATTGAGTACATAGATTGCACCTTGCACTATCGGCACTACATTTTTTTTAAAGTGCACCCAGACCTTCGATCGCTTCGCTGTGTCCGCCATGCCTGCAGGAGTCTCACCACAATGATAAGAGCACTGTTGAGAGAGATGACGAGTGGCATTTACAGTGGCCAATCAGAGGGGTCTCAAACCGGATACATCACACGGGATGAGGGTTCCCAACCAACCAGAATGGTTTAAAGTTAAACTAAGGAAGTAGACGTAACACATATACCGATAGCAGCACCGTTTGTCCAGCGGCTTAACGGTATACCGATACCGTCCAATCAGGTACCGGTATTGACTTAGTCCCGGTTCTCGGTACCCATCCCTATGTGTCTGTTTTAGTTGACACGTATGGCACTGTGACATGAATAGAGAATGGTATATTGTAGGGCTGCTCGATTATGGCAAAAATCGTTATCTCGATTATTTGGGTCAATAATTTATATCACGATTATTAAAAACGATTATCCATTTACTTTGAAAACATCAATTTATTGGATAACAAAATTTGAACCGTATGTTTTTAATAGTTGATTAGCCTGAACTTTAAGTATAATTCAACTGAAAAACCAATTTAAAAAAAAGTAATAATAATAATAAAAAAATAATTGTTTTATTTCGATTACGTTGTTTTCGTAATCGTTGCAAGCCATAATCGTAATTGCGATTAAAATACGATTAATTGAGCAGCCATAGTATATTGTGGTTGACGATGAAGGTGAATAACAAACATCTTTTGACAATTGAGCAACTACTCTGTTATAACGACTCAAATAAACAATGACCAGCGTTTCAATAATGGGTGCAGCCCGTCGGTAGCTGTTGTTTGAAGCTAATGTAAACAGCTAAAAACAGAGTCTAGGCTGAATGTGTTTTCAGGGGCATTCAAAAGAAAGTGCTGTTGGGAGTCATTTCATCCTAATTCTGCCCACAATTCTTTTTTTTAGACCAAGGTCAGTCTCCTAAAGCAAAGGCCCCAATATAAAGTACCAATCCTGTGGTAGCTACAGATACTGACACCTCTTTGATTTGATTCAGCTTAACCCAATATTTACACAGCCAGTACAAATGACAACTTTGCTCCTGCAGAGACGCCACATTGCCTTAACGCTCATTCATGACTTTAGTATCAGGACTAGTCTCAAGACTTACCTAATATTTGTCTATAACTACAGATCAAAGTTTTTCACACCTTACCAACAGCCTTAATGTTTTTGATAAGACTGGAGAAAATATATATCTGAAATTCATTTAGCAATCATCAATAATGAAGGATGTTGGTTTTTACTAGTCACAATTGTGATGCCCTATTTTCTCTCAATGTATGAAATATCAGAAAATGCCAGCTGCACGAGTCCAGTTTGACATTCTATTACTACGCACACTTATGTAATATTAAATATTATGTAATCATGAATACCAATATAATTTAACAGTTCCTTTTACATATCTAATCAACCACTGCAATATACATTCAGAGAAAGAGTCATTATGATAATAAAACGGTTCCATATGATCTAGTTTGCGTCGTGGCAGTGTGTTGACAGGCCATGCAGGAAGATGGTGTATAGAAAGACGGCAGCAGCAGCAGCAGCAGCAGCAGCAGCAGCAGCAGCAGCTAGCCTGTTTGGTGAGCAAATAAAGCCAGCCGGGCTCGACTGCTGTATCCTGGCAACCAGAGCCCAGCTTGGCTGCTCAGTCCCTGACCTGGGCCCATACACTTCATTATAAACCTGTGTAGAGAAAGAGGAGGCCAACGCTTGAACGCACACACACAAACATGTGCTAACAACACACAAGTGCTGAGAAGAAAGATGCCTCATGCTAGAATAGATTTGTGTTCGTCGAGAAAGGAGCGGAATTACTGAGTGCAGCGTTGTATCAAAGAAGAGTGGTCACATGTCGTTCTGAAGGGTGCATATCTAGCTCTTACATTATAATTTGTTTTCAGAATACATATAGGTTAAGTATGTAGGCCTACTAGTTTTTATCTTCAGCAAACAAGTCTTTCGGTTAAATAAAACAGTGTTAGATCTCAATGTGTTTTTCTACATATAATAAAGATGATGCCATATGAACAGCAGGTGAAACACAAGGGCATCAAGAAATGACAAAATATTTGAGATGCGAGTGAGTGGGAGTGGTCCTATTATCCAAAAGGCTGTAGGAGCAGAGATAGAGCCAGCATGCAAGAGAGGAATGAGATGTGGGGAGGAATCCAATCACTTTGTCGGATTTCCTATTCTGAGCACGTTCCCTCTCCCTTACACCTCTCTGTTCCATCCAATAACTGCTCAGTGCTCGCTGCCTGCCTGCCGGTCTGGTAAATCATGCTGTCTTTGCCAGTGACCTCGCTAAGATAGTGGCAGGCCTGTATATATGCAGCTAGGCCAGGGACAATCTTGTGCTTTTTGGCTCCCTCCTCTCCATCAGTGCTCTGACTCATTCTCATTTCTCCCCCCTCTCCTCTCCGAGTACTTCTCTCTCATCTGCCTTTCTCTCCATTCTCAACATCTCTCTCACAGGCCTGACATTGCCACAGCAACGTGTGAGCGCATGCACACGCACACATTGAAAGCCTGTTGCCTAGCAACTCAGGGATGAGACAGATGCAGGCCTATCAGAGAAGCTCGTAAAAGAGCTGTGAACGGAAAGAGGAAACCTATTGAAAGAAGAGTGCTTCTGCATTTCATGCTCAAGCAACGAGGATTCAATCATTTTCTGACCTTTGGATCCACGCTGACCAAACAGCTGTTCAACTCATTCACAGGGTCATTGTGCTGATACACGTTGTTTCTAACACAGCATATATCGCAGTTAGTGTTCTATAGTCAATTAGCATAAATGTTTTTACACAGCAAAATGGTCAAGACAATGACACAAGATGAAGTACAAAAGACACGAGCTGTAGCGCAGTAAAACTGTACAATTCCTGAAATGTAGAACTGAGGCCTGTACTACGAAGCTGGTTCAACCTAACCTGGATATGTTTGAGTTAGCCGGTTGGCCAAATCCAAAACATACGCGCTCTCGCTAAACTGTACTACGACGCGGGTTATCAAGTGGATCGCTCAAGCCAGCCGTGTCCTATCTAGTTAGGTGCACGTTCACATGAAAGGGGTGGTATCTGGAGCATTCGATCAATCACAAACATGGAGAAGCGTACTGACAGCGCAGCGTCATACTTCCTGAATGAAAAGTCTTTAATATTAGTCATATGAAGAAGTTAAACTTTAAACATCCATGACTTAAACACTTTATCCAGGATAAAAGCCACATAGTTGCACCTGCAAGGTGAATACAGCTGGTAAAAGAAAAAGTGTTTGAATGCGTACATTAATAGGTTTATGATATCACTGCCCCGTCTAAGACACGAGTGGATCTGACTTTAAATTACATTTGTCTCGAGTGTTTCGTCAACTTAATGTGTTGCTTAAAATAATACTTCTGCATACAGTATGTGACACTGTAAGTATTGCACGGCCAGATACGGCTCAGCTGACTCAGATAAGGAAATAATTATACATTATGATGTGATATGCGCGGACTGTACTTAATGTTACTCTGATCCGGTTACTTATGTTGTGGCAGATATTTAAGTAAGCTTTCTTAACGCTAATGTTATAATAGTCAGATTGCTCTGAAGATGGGAGGTGATATTCTATTAATGTTTACGTTCACACAGTCGGTGATTTTTGCCGGCCGTCTTTCCTGCAACGGCAGCTTTTCTGTATTTCCTTTCTCCTGTAATATGACTTGATCGCTCTAAACTCCGCACACTGAGCTCTGATTGGTCAGCAGGCAGTGCTTTCACTGAGTTGAGCTCTTAGCCTGCAACGTAACCTGCTCCGGGGCAGGTTAGCCGCACAGCATAAGTTACAATGGAGATCTAGCCTGCTAAAAAGAGAACCAGCTTTGTAGGACCGGAAACCCCGAGTTTTCCCTAAAGTTAGCCGGCTAAGCGAAAATCCTGCTTCTTAGTATACCCCCCTGGTGTGTAGTGATCAAAACAACAACAACAACAACAACAACAACAAAGATAGCACTTCAAACATCAGCTGAAGCCACATTATCTGCTCCATTTATCTGGATAGCCTGGCCTTATTTCCCATTCCCAACCCCCCTGACCCAGTGGTTGTTAAGCAGGGCAGATGGAAACAACAACAATGCTTGCTAGACCCGTATTCCTATGCAGGGAATGTACTCAGGCATAACCACACAGAGCCGAGCACACAATGCACCAAAATCACAATCATTTATCTTGAAGATGTTCTTCATAACATACAATATATATATGTTTTTAATTGGATGATTTGAAGGAACACTTGGTTCAATTCAACATCACAGTTTCTTTTTGCCAAATACTATAGGGAACAGCTCACAGTTTTTAAATTTCAAGACAGAACCTGTTCTAAACATATAATAGCTTTTAAAAAGTAAGCTTGACTATTCTATGTTTTCCAATTACTCAATAAGTGTTTTGAAACTGGCTTGAAGAGCATTTGGACTCTAGGCTTACAACTCTAAGGCCCCTTCCACACGGAGACGATATCAGTTGTATCTGCTAACGTTCTTTATCGTATAGACTGTTCGTCCACACGAAGCCGAAACGGAGCCACGGCTTCGGAGCCCGAGAACGATACACTTTGAAAACGGCTCCCAAAGTGAGTAAGTCTGGAGACTAAACGCTTGTGGCTCTGTGTGTACACCCTATACGATCATTTCCTGAATTGATGACGCCATAGCCCCGCCTCTCCCCACCTCTCCTGCTCACCCCCGCGTCATTGCTGATGCGTTTTGCCAACAACAACAAGAACAATGGGAGATCACAGGGTTGCGTTCGTGCTCCAGACGCTACTGACCATGATACAGATTTGACCTTTTTCTACCTTGTTATATTGTTTATGCCTTGTGCCCATGCTCGGGGGGTCTTCTTCGCTGCTTTTGATCTTTTTTGTGGCGGAAGTACAGCGCCACTTACAGTCCCGGCATATGTACTACAGCGTCTCCAGCGTTTGAGTGCTTTTGTGTGGACGGACACGTTTCTTGAGCCGTTTCCGTGTGGACGAAAGACTTTTTTGAAATCGAATTCGGTTCGAAATTGGTTTCGTCTCTGTGTGGACGGGGCCTAAAGCTCACATCAGTGGTAACATTTCTACCACACTTTCAAACATACTTCTGACACAAAGTTTAAAACAAACTCAACACACCTACTATACTAGGTTACATTAAAAAACATTATTATGAATATCAAAAAATATTTGAAGTAAATACATTACTGAGAAATATGTCTTTGAAATCTAGCCACACACATAACATATTTTAAGTTGAGAGGTGAAAGCAACTTCACACAGAAACCACAACATGCATGCAGCCCCATGTGCTGTTAAAACACTGTATGTGCTTACTGCCCCTACCATTAGAGAAAGCATTAAGCTGAATGTTTGAAAAACCAATCACTATCAAGAATAGCTGCATTGAGTCAGAATAAGTCAAATCCAACCAAAGAAGTAAGGAAAATAGCATAATAAAGCATTTATTGTGTCTAGCAGGACAGTGGCAGCACTTTAGAATTCTAGCTTAATAAATACAAATAATATAAATAATATAATACAGGGGCATCGGCAGATAATTTGGGACGCGCTCATATTAATGCGCGAATATCAAATATATATTTAGTTATTACAGAGTCCCTACTTATAAAACTAAACCGTTCGGCAAGTCTTGACCCTTCTTACATAAAAAACTAATTTAACTAAATGGTGAATAAATCACTTTCAAAGACAGCATAAATCTATTTTCAAATAAAATAATGTTTCAAATGATTCTGTCCGATTAAAAACTAAGATTGCAATAAATTGTTATTATTGAGAAAAAACTGGATTTAGATACTAGTTACGCCTTAATAAAATATCAAATCATCCTCCTATTACTAAACATGAAACGCGAGGCAAAGGCTGCGGTAACAAACAACAGAGGACGACTTAAAGAGCCGAGTGGAATTGAAAAGTAATTATTAAATGCAGGTTGCATGGAGTAAGTATGCAGGTGAAACATTTGTCTCTATTGCCGACGTGTTTGATTGCCTTGCACCGACATGACATGTGTGTAATTGCTCTCCTTCAGTTACAAACACTAGTAGCAAATATTAGAAGCTTCTCTATGGCAAAAGCAGAAGAGGGTCAGGTGAGTGGTCAAGACAGGACAAACGGGCATATAACAAACATCATAAACAATGTGCTTCACGCGTATCAGAGCCAACTCGAGGGGTGAACACAGCCTGAAGAGCCGGCCCATTCCTCACACGGTTGCAAGCTCTTGCATTCAGGCTCTTACAGTGATCGGGTGACGTCAGTTAAAGACTGTAAGTGTTCAGTACTTATGGCTTACAGTGAATATGTAAGGGAGGCTAAACTGAAAAAGCTCCCCATGCTTCATGTCAGGGAAGCTGTGGTTTTTGTGACGTGCAGAGGTTGGCCGACACTGAAACCTTCGCTGCTGCAGGCCAACAGAAGTCTCTGGCCCATCACTGAGGTGCAAAAGTGTCAGTGCTGGTTTTATCACTCCACTGACAGTTAACAACCTTTCCAAAACCCGCTTGATATCGCTGATCTAATGAACTTTTCTTTCTTTCTGTCGATGAGTTGAGAGTAAAGATTGATTAATCACCTGTGACTCAAAGTTGTTGGATTACTGAATAACAGAAGTGAGAAAAACATCCAATCTGGACTGTGAGGAACAAACTGCTCAGCGGGAAGCTTTCATTGAAACAAGTCGAAAAAACAACAACAATACAGTGATCATATAGTAATCATAACTAATCTTTTCTTAAGACAACTAAGCAGTAACCAAGTAAATATGACAGCTATCAGTATTGATAACTTAAAGCCATATTTATACATAGAGTTAAAAAAAGGTCTCAATCAAACAAATAGAAAAGTCTCTATTTATTTATTTGGATTTTGGATTATAGCAGCGTGCAATTCAAAGATAGGTCATGTTGTCGGGATCCCGGTCCATATTTGGAGCAGGGATATGAAGGTTATGTGGTTTGTGCTTTAGCTCACTGAGCAACGAGGCCGCTCAATCTGCCTATTATTCTAAAGTGTACAGCCTGTTAAGGTGTGTGTGTGTGTGTGTGTGTGTGTGTGTGTGTGTGTGTGTGTGTGTGTGTGTGTGTGTGTGTGTGTGTGTGTGTGTGTGTGTGTGTGTGTGTGAGATCTAGATCATTATGCCTGCAAGGGACTGACAGAGAAGATAAATGACTGTATGTGTGTGTGCCTGCTCGTGAGAACATGAATGACTGAGTGTGTATGTTAGTGAGGCACGGTGACTGGATCTACATTAATTAAGGATTACGTGAGGAGGTAAAAATAAATGCAGAGCAGAGGGAGAAAGCCTGGATGGATAATGAACAGAGCGAGAGAGATGCAGGGGAGGAGAGGTACAGAGGGTGGATATGACCTTTCCACATGTAAGCAGCATAATGTCTCGCAAACACATACCAATTTAAAAACTGACATCATCGGAAAAGCGTTTAATGTTCGAAACCGACTGAGTGGCGTGATACATTTCTGATGAATGTGTTGGTTAAAAACTGTGCAGATTTAATACAAAGGGAAAAATATTCAATGTCAGCTTTTTGATCTCCTCACACATCTCCTCTCTATCTCTTGCACCAGGCGTTGTTTATTCTTGTAGACCATGGTCAAAGAAGAGCTGTTTAACTCATTATAATATCGTTCTTTCAGCTGCGGACAGCCATTCTCCACAAGGATATGTTCACCAAGTACTCTCTTGCACACACGCCATGCTTTGTTATCTTCTGCTTTCTAGTAATCTCATTATTTAAATTCCGCATAAAAATCTAAATATCTATCTATATCTGTATAATAGGATTTTAAAAAGCCTATGATTTTTTCTCTCAATTTCAGAGCAGTATATACGTCGGCAATTTGCATCCTAAAAACAAAGCTCTACACTGATAATAAGGAAGACATTTAAAACACCAAGGCAATAGTAACAGTTAAAACAAACACATGAAGCCTTGCTCTCAGTTTCTGTGAAGACTAAAAAAACAATGCATAATCTCTCAAAATATGTGAAGTTTGAACTGATGAGAAACACGATGAAATGAAATATATGTGTTGTGTTGAATGTTGATTTATTTGGCGTTCATAATATTTGACTGTGCACCATTGCTCAGAGAAAAATAAGATAATCTGGTGATGTGTAATTTCTAAAATTGGTTATTTCTTAGGTGTTTTTTACATCTGTGAAGACCTGTCTGAGATAGATTGGCCGTGCTGCTTTCTGTTATTATACAGAGACCAGGAGGGGGGGCAGGCAGCTGACTTGGCACATATGGGGACAGAGAAGAAGGAGAACCAACAGCAGAGATACAGACAGCCAGACAAGCAACCTGATCCGTACAATGACAGCGGAATGCGGGCAGAGCCAGAACAGAATGAACACACAGCTACAATAACAGCCTTTCCAAATGGAGCCTCGCTGGCTAGGAATCACTCCTCAGACACACGTGGGTGCTGCGTAGCTGGGGACCAAACAGAATGTTAATGCTGTCCTGGTGCAGAGGGTGGAGGGAGGCAGGATCCCAGATGAATTATAAATCACTGGGCAGGGCCGGATGGAGGGATGGAGGGATGAAAGGCCTGCTACTGCAGAGCAAATCCAGCTGAGGGCTGGGGCGGTGCCTGCTTTAAGAGGGGGCAGGGAACTGATGCCAGACGGAGGCAGTGGCCAGGGCATCAGGCATATTGCCATGTACATTTTGCAATAAGAACTTACAAATGAAAGGTGAGCCGGGTGTGTTTTTGTGTGTACACATTTTAATGAGAGTATAGGAACTTTACAGTGAGTTGAAGCTAGAGATGCCACAATGAGGAACATTTCCCACGGGTTAATTCCTCAACGACAACACTGGTGTCACCAACTACACAGGACATTTTACAAGTCAAGATATTCATCGATGGCGCTTTTTGTTTGTCTTTCCGGTCAAACTTTCGCTGGCCGCGACCACTCATAAATCAACGTTATTGAATTATGTTAACATTTGATTCTTACCCTCTGTGATTCTGAACTGTTGGATTAAATAAAGTGGAACTCAACCGCAAGAGTAGAGTGCAGCCTCCGGACAATGGATTTAATAACTTAATCATTAGCTAACCAACTAAGTAAGTGGAGTGGAGCGTCAAACTTCAGCACTAACAAACAAGATGACCTGACCAATTCACACTTATTCATTTTACAAAACTTCCCACCAACTATGACCATGTGAAAATAATATATTGATCTACATTCTTTTCAAATAACCTGACTCTGTACAATATATCAGATAATGATAGCTGGTTTTCCTTGTAAAAAACGTTGCTCACTCCCGGAGATAATAACAACCGAGAATACACTCAGCCTGCATTCATTACATCTCACTACCCGGTTGCCATGATTCTTCAGTATTTCAGCCAGCGTAAGGCAAACAAACCTTACCCTCAGTCAAGGGAATACTAAAGCAGAACAAATAAACATAGCCTCTAGGTTTGGGCGTATAAAAGAGCCGTCAAGTTACAAAGCAATGGAAGACGAGTACAACATGACTCGACCTGGAATATAAAAATAACTTGTTGGCAAACTGTTCTGACCCCAAACCAGCCACTCGATCACTAGAATATAACTAGGCAACTACAGCTACTTGACCTAACGCTTAAGCAAAGCAGCACACAGCCAGTATGAATGCAGTTATAGATTTGCATCCGTTTATCTCTTGAAATGTGGTAGTATATCTAAGAGAGCATGTGTGTATTTGTACTGGGTCTCCAATTCTCATCCAATATGGAAACTGCAATAACTGAGAGGCACCACCCTGAGGGAATTGTTCTTCCGGTGTTCACAAGGCATCACTCCTTAGCATCCGAGACTGCACACAGATGTGCACAAACACACACACAACAACTATCAACATATGTATGCAATTTAGCCAATTAAAGCTTCCACCCATAACCCAGTGCAGCCCTACCGCAGAGTTAACAGAAACTGTTTTCATGTGAGAGGAGAGAAGACAAGGGGAGAAGCAGGAAAAAGGAGAGCCGTATATTGATAGAAAACAGCAGTGGTTTTCATCGATTGGGCCATTTCTCTTTTCAATTTCCCATTTCAAAAGGCCACTCACTACCCAACACAACACTTTGATAGGAATTTGAGTAGCAATGCAGTATTTTAATGATAATGTCATGAACGGTCAGCATCAACAGCTCGCTCCACAGAAAGCTGCCCATGTTCTTTAATGAAACATAAAAGACAATACTGCTTTAAATTCATATGTATACACTGGCCATATTTCCTTTAGGAGTGCTGAAACCATTTCATTTATCAATATTAATAAAGGATTCATATATGATTGATCAATAACATGTTAAAAATGATATAAGCCAACAATATAGAGGATGACATCATGTACTTCTGTTGTAGTAATAGGCAATGGAAGTAGGGGTGAGATGTAGTTTAAGGTGCTGCTCTGAATAATATCTCTATTTTAATACTTGCTTGTGAATATAATAATATGCAGTTCACATCGGGACTGGTACTGCATGGTTGCTGAGTGCTGCACAACAGAGAAACGACTGTTTTATTGTCACAATAGACATAACAGGCGTCATACCTGTACAACTAAAGCTAGGATACCAACGTTAGTCTTGGGGGACAAGCACCGCTTCAAACAAGCTTCAGACAGTGATGAGATATTAAGTTAAAGACAATCTAGGGACATTTCATATATTCCCCTGGATGGCAGATTTAGTATCTTTGCATCCCAGAGCCATTGGTTCCTTCTGAGCAGCTGGTTTTACCAACTGGAGGGAAAATAAGTGTTGAATGTTGTCATAAGATCAGTCAAGCATCTTTGAACAGAAACTTGCTCTTGGCTACAGCCCTTTACATTGATTCACCAAGAATATGTTGGGCTTCAAGTCGGTAAAAGCCACAGAATTATCTGCTATGTTTGATCTTTGAAATATTGTATGGCAATTTGTTGAGGCAAACACAAGCAGCTATTTGGATAAGAGCATGTTGTGTATTTCATCAAACATGCCTAAATGATGATTGTTGTGGTTCATGTTGCAAAATGTGCTCATGTAAATCTTTTAAGTGTCTGAATGAGGCAAAACATGTATTTTGTGTTATATAAATGAATTACGATTAACAAGCTTTGATCACTAACATGTTCAGCTTTTGATTTAGTAAACTGTGAACAGATGTGCATCTCCAGATAATATACTATACATCAACTTAGGTCAGCGTTTCCACCAGGGGGGCGTCTTGCCGTCATTTGATGACATTATTCAGCTCGGAATGCCATGAGCTCGAGTCGAGGGCATCCAGAAAAATAAATAATTAGAGAGAAGATCGAGAGTTTTTAATCGCTTGAAATGACGAAAGGGGAAAAGGACATCCCTCTGTTGGAGGGGCAAAGGAGTCTGGTGGGATTCTTTTCGGAGTATTGAAGATTGTTTCCCCGACATCGGCGGTGCCTGCCACAGGAGCGCGATTTTGACGCAATGGGCGGGGGGGTGCTAGTGGAGTATGCGTGTGAACTGCGAGCGGCTCCGTGGTAAACTGTGGTAAAATGACTCACTAAAAAGAGCCGGAATTCCCATCAGAGATAGTATCTATAAGCCAGCCCTGGTCTGGCAGAAACACTGACTCAACATAGAGAACTAAGAGCAGTGATGGGCAAAGCCCCTTAGTCATTTCAGCAACAATGATG
Source organism: Notothenia coriiceps (assembly GCF_000735185.1). NCBI lineage: Eukaryota > Metazoa > Chordata > Actinopteri > Perciformes > Nototheniidae > Notothenia > Notothenia coriiceps. Next base: position 722,977 of record NW_011361500.1, read on the forward strand.
AAGCCAAACTTGAACATTTTAGCAGGTTTCGTTGAAAATAAAAAGAGACAGATGGACAAAAAAAACACAACAATCATCTAGGAACAGAGCCCTGGTTAAAATGTAGGCAAAATAAGGTTTAAATGAGAGCTTATGCAACAATAGTATTGACAATATTGTTTATAATTTCCCATATAACTGTCCAGGGGGAGTTTTCTTGCAGCCCAAACCAGCGATGCCCCTTTCACACCAACGCGGTTCCAGGGTCGGTTCGGAGCTAGAGCCTGATAAGCACCGTTTTTCCTGTTCACACCGCAGCGGAGCCGGCTCTAAGCACCGAAAACCGGTACACACCAAGCACCGAAAATGTGTCTGTCTAGAAGCAAGAACCGCATACGTCACACTTAAGTCGGAGGGGGCCGAGATTAACCTGAGTTAACAGTTTATAGAGAGTAAGGCTTCAGCTTCGGTTGCTATGCTAACATAACCCATTTTATACCAGAGAAACTTTCATGACAGCGTTGTGATGTCAAACAGCGTCAATTCATACTGAAACACATTCACTTGGGGATATGTATCAGCTGCTTGTGTGGCAAGCTGCTTGTGTGGCAAGCAGGCGTGTGGCGCAGTGGATAGAGCGTAGCTGTTTGGATCAAGGGAGCACTGGTTCAAACCCCACTGCAGTCAGCATGTCGTTGTGTCCCTGGGCAAGACACTTCAACCCAAATTGCTCCTGTGCGGATTGCCCACAGTATTAAGTATGTAAGTCGCTTTGGATAAAAGCGTCTAACAAGTAAGATGTAATGTAATGTGTGACAGTCAGACAGTGAAGACTTTACAGCGGCCGATGCCGTGTGAGTTAACGGAAGAGCAGCACTGCAGCAGTTGGTAAATTCCGCTGAAACACATGAATAAACAATCAACGACGGCAATCTGGAGAAAAGTATAAGGTTGGAGAAGTCGTTATTTAATTTAATCTGGCGTATGATTAAAAGTAACAAGATCATCCACCCGACGCAGTCCCCCATTCTTGTTGTTGTGAGTGCCGTTGGGGAGAAAATCAGCGACATAAACGGTGACGTCATGACGCAGCACCAGTTGGGCTCTGGGCGGTGTGAACAAAACGGAGGCTGAAAAAAATAAACGCTTCCGAGCCAGAAGAGCACTAGCACGGAGCTAGAACGGGAACCGCGTTGGTGTGAAAGCCAAGGGGCATCAGAGACCTTTGGTTGATCTTCAAAAGCTGCCAAACAAACTCCTGATCTTCTTCACTTCTCTCTCTCCCCAACCCCCACACTCCAAGGCTGGAATTTCCTGTTGATGGCCCAGTGCAGACGCCCACTCTCTCATGGAAAAAGCACTTTAAAGATGAGCACGAGAGACAGAAGAAACAGAAGACTACAAAATAAAAATGCCTGTCATCATGATAGAGCCTTCTGGCAAAATCTGGAAAGATTACACTGCTGGCAAACATTTATTTTCAAGCCATGCCAGAGAGATAGACTACCACTAAACTTAGACACAAAAACCAGAGGAAAAGGCAGCAATGTAACTCAAGGGAATGGATGTTGTTGAATGGACTTTAAAAAAGGAGTGGATGGTAAAGACAACATTTTGGGAGGCAAAGTCGTGCTGCACTGGACAGGATTACCAGAAACAGAAAACAGTCTTAGTCGTGGACAGACATTTCTGGTCTTACGAGAAGATGAGTGGCTGCGAGAGGGACCAACGTTGTCAAACAACTCTGAGGACAAGGGGTGCATTGAGACCAGGGAAAAGGGATAGATGATACAGGCGTGTGAATGTACAGGCCCAAAACCCAGCCTTACTCAGGTTCCCTCCACAAAGCTTCCATTTTACCATGGCAAAACCAACCCCCCCCCTCCTCATCTTGCACCCAGATGCATATCCCTCCTCAGCTTCTCACCCTATTGTACTTTCCTTAAATGTGTTCCCCTCATGTCCTTTTATGTTGTGGCATAACGTTGCATGTAACGGTTGACCGCCATTAGGACAACTGGATACACTCTTAACTGTCCCCCCTGTGTGTGTGCATGTGTGATGTAATATGGGAGTGATTTCAGGAAGCACTGGAGGGGGGGTGGGGGACAGGGTTGCAGGGCATTGTACTTTTTCCTTCAACCCTCCTTCTGTTTTGTTCGGTTGAGTGACTCATCAAAAAAAGCCGCTGTGCACTCTTTTCTCTCTATCCAAGGTCTGGCCAATATGAAAGCAGCCCTGGAGTGAGGAGGACAAAAGGACACACATGTGACACGCTAAGGCCATTTGGGATCTGGGTCAGGGTGGTGAGCCGGTCCTCAAATCTTGGCATTTCCTAGTAAACGCCTCCAACAGACCGCAACCTCTGGCAGCTCACCAGACCCTTTAAACTCACACTAACAACAAGATGATCCCCATACAGGAGATGCCGTTTCATCTGCTAATATAGAACATTATACATATTTGCAAAAACATTGACTTTGAAATCAATAACATACGCATGCGTGACCATGTGAAGAGGCCACGGTTTTCAATCAGGGTTGGAAGAGGGGGGCTTCCGTGGCATAGCTGAGCAGAAGGCAGCATTCATATGCAGATACTCTGCCATGTTTGGGAGAAGCACAGAAGAAAGAGTTTCCCTCCACACTGGAACAACATGGCAAAACAATCCGTCACAACGATGAGACGCGTCATCTCACACAAATCGTGAGCTAACCAGTCAACAGGTAGCAGACTGGAGGACTGGTAGAAGTGTGCAGTGGCCTGGATTTGACCGCAGCTTATTGTTAACATGGTCACACAATGGGCCTGGGTTTAAAACAGTGAGCATATGTAATATTAATCTAAAATAGTATGCCTTGAGATGAGTCGTAGAGATGAATAAAGAAACCAAAACAAATTTAAACGGGGAAACAAACTGCATATAACATACCAGGGCTCGACATTAAGGACTGCCCGATGGCCCGGGGCCATCTAGTATTTAGTTCGGGCCATGAAGCCTCACCCGCTGGTTGCCCGATCGGGCAATCTATTATGCCAGTATCATGCAGCTCGCGGATCCAGTAATGAGTGACCCGACAGTAAAACTAAACATATCTATAACTAGTTTAGGTAGTTTGAGAGGTAATTCAAATAGCTACGTGTGATATTTTAACCTGAAGTGTGTGTTTTGTCCGCTCACCGCTGCATGTGATCATGCAGAGCTGCGTGTCAACTTGTCAGCAGCAGCTGATCTCTCTCTCCCGGCAGATGAGACTTCACTCCCATTTATGTCCATATCGATCAGATCCAGCTAATGATATGACTACCTGCTTATTAAAAGACACCTAAACAATAAGTGTCGCTATGCAACTGGGTGAGGCCACAAAGTATAGCCCAGCATTATGCATTTGTTTACATGCCCACCGGAACCCCGAGGCATTACCAACAGATCAACGCACAATCAACCCAAACAGGACATCTCTTTCTCCACATTAAGTGTTAGACATTAGAATTGACTATTCTTGTCTGTCACATACTCTTCTTGTCTGT
>NW_011361500.1:726639-728901 GCF_000735185.1 Notothenia coriiceps
TTTTGACCGGCTAACGGGAACTCTGACGTCGCCATTTTTTGGGCTTCGCGGATGCGCTCGGCTCCTCTCGGCTCCTCTCGACTGCTGCTCGGGTCTGCTCAGTCAGCTTCCGGATGAGGAGGCATTCGTTCNGCTGTTTCTTGTCCCGTGATTACCACTCTCTGTATTTAGTCTTGTCTTTTCCTGTGTTCCCCTGTCGGTTCGTTGTTAGTCTCTCCTGTCTCCTTCCATGTTGGTCACGGTCAGTTTTGTGTGTTTATGCTACCTTGTGTTATCTATGTTTTCGATTCATGCCATGTTTTTGTTTATCAGCTTTTAAATAAAGCTCGCTTTTGTTTCTAGACCTTTTACCTTTTTTGTAGTCTGCATTTGGGTCCTACCTTTTCCGCGATCTTAACAGTGACAAATAGGAAAGACTGTCTGGGATATTTCCTTGGATTGCATCTGGTTGGTGATGTATAGCAAAAACAATAGGTTCAACCTGCCATTAAAAACAACATGGGGCGCAATTTGCTTCAGCGTAAAGAGAAATGAACGATCAATCACAATCACTGTACAATCTACAAAGAAAGGTGATAGCTGACTGCTGATTTAAAAGGCAGACTTTTTAAATACTTCAAGAACTGGCAGCCAGAAGTATTTTAATTAAATTGTATGATTTGGCCCAAACTATATTCTGCTCTATAGGGCAGGTAAGATGCAATTTATATTATAAAGTAGTGTAGTTCATAGATCACCAATATGTCTTGCCGTAGATATGACAGAACTCTTAATTTCTAATTTGGTGCCTTACTGTCCTTCTGCTTTTTTATTTGAAACCTGCCTGCAAGAAAAAAAAGAAATAAATAAACAAAATAAATGTTCCTGGTTGTTGCCAGTGTCATCGGATATGAAGATAACCATAAGTAAATATAAGCCTGAAAAAAAAGCAGCAGCTATATTCAAAATAAATAACTATGCTAAAGAGTTAGTTTCATCCTTGATGTGCTGATATATATAAATATATATTATTGAAAGGTATATTTAGTTATTAATTATTGTACTTTTCTTAAGTTTGGGGATTCAGAGAAACATGAGACTGAAACACAATTGCCTGTGTCCAGAAGTAACATATTAAAAACCAATATGTGTTTGATGTAGGGTCTGTCACCCAGGTGTCCTTCACTGCTGTGGATGTCAGAGGAAGAAGGATGACAGGGATGTAATTGTTTCCATGCTTTGCTTGTTCCGATGTTTGTTACCCCGTTTCATCCAACTAAATGAGAACATATTGTAGATCCTAAAATCACACCTGAGACCAACAAACAATGACCAACAGATTCTGAGCTGGGTGCTGGCTGACAGCAGGCAGTGTGACCTTCAAGCAAAGCAACATGGATGAACATAGTTTGGCAGAGGCTTGAGGCACCATCCATCTTTCTGAGGAAAATCATATTAAACGGGCGTAAGCATTGCCTCAGTGAGTAAATTGCCAATTTATTGGTAAGTAATTAATTTTTGGGTAGAGGAGAAGGTGATTACCACCCAGGCATGAAAGTGATACCTATGCAGGAGGAGTTCAATCAAAGAGCTGCTTCAAAGGGACAGAGTGGCACCCGGTCTGTGTGCAGGATAAAGAGTGGTATTACCTTAACGAGCTAGATCTCGGCATGAGCTTCCTCAACTGAAATGGAAATGTACAGTTAATTACAAGTGTGTTGGGACACTATTCTCTGACGGTGGTTCAACAGTATTTGAAGGAGTTATTGAGAGTAAAACGATATCTGTTTTACATTTGAGTAGGGATGTAACGATACCAAAAACTCACGGTACGATAATATCGCGATTTAAAAAGTCCACTGTACGATATTTATCGCGATATTGAAACAAATATAAATAATAATAAATTGGATTTGTACAGCATTTTAGTAGGATAGTAGTATTTTAAAGTGTCAACAATATAATAATCAGACCCTGCAATAGAATAAATCAAGTTTCACTTTAGTTTTTCTAGTAACTCAACTCTAACTCAACTCACTCAGCATCATCAAGGTTATCTTTTAGGAATATGAGCATGTCCACATTTCCAGGTAGAAGCTGGGATGTTTGGGCGTTTTCAATATCCCCTGCTGTGGAAAAAACTCTCTTGCTTGGTACTGATGTTGCTGGGACAGAGAGATATGCTTTGGCCAGGGTGACAGCAGTGGGTCAAACTGTGCAGTGGTGGAGAGCACCACTTCAAAAACATACAGTTTTTGCCAAGAAGGTGAGGCTTATTCTGAG
>NW_011361500.1:728971-777141 GCF_000735185.1 Notothenia coriiceps
TACAATTGAAATTGTAATATTGTGGTGGTTCATCTTATAATTTAGTCTAGAGAATGCACCAGACAGCATCTAAGACCTGCAAAAATTTACATTTTCTAGGGGGAGGCCCCCCAAACCCTTCGTGCGTCATTTAGTCCGTGCGCATTTTTCAGGGCAATCTCTATTGGGCTCAGGGCCATCTGTAAATTAGCTTAGATGGCCCACAGGGCCATCTCCCAAAATCCTTAATGTCATGCACTGCATACATATGTATCATAAATCTGAAAAAGATAAGACCTTAGGAACAAATCTGGAAATGAGCCTAAGCACTTTTATTTCTGACGCAATAATAAATCTGCTTGCCGCAGCTGATGGATTCAGCATCTAGGTCAGAGAGAATACAGTGTACAGAACCGAAGAGAGGCAAGCAGAGCTGCTTGTTATAATACAAATGTGGATAGTTTGTCCCTTCAAAACGGTATGCAGCATGGGAGAGCTATAGGTCCAAGACCAGAGAAACAAACAAACCAAAATAAATACTACGCGGAGTATCCTTGAGAACTAATTAAGCAGAAAACCAATTTAAAACATAAAATGGTCATCTGTAGCACCCTTGCCTGCACACTCCAACAGTCAAACATACTTCTCTTACACAACGCTGAACGTGAGAGGGCCCAAGATAGAGCAACTGAGCAGGGATTCGGCTTTTGAAGCATAAAGGAGTGAGTCATGATGACCTACATAGGCTGTGAGGAGAGAGTGAGAGAGAAAGCGAAGGGGGTGGGAGAGATTCCTTCCGCATATCAAAGTGTTTACTTGGCTCTGCATGCGCCTTCTCTCTGGGAGGGAGGGAAGGGAAAAAAGGAAAGCAAGAGGGGGGTAGATAACGGTAGGATGGAAAAGAAAATGAGAGGACAGGAAAGAGGGAGTTCAATAATACAATGGTTGTCACTGTTGTTGCCTGAGCCTCCCTTGATCTCTGCACAGGACATGCAGAAAGCCGTGCCAACAAATGGACCAAAATCTCCCCTTAAGTTAAAATCTACAGACGAGGTTAACGCCAGGAGACGACAACAGCATCTCTAAGGTCTGACAGGCACACACCAACTCAACCAGCTGTATCTCCTGCATGCTAAGCTACAGGAATTGTCCTACAAGCAACTGATAAGCAGAGGGATTGTGGAGGGAGTGCAGTGTCTTTCCTCCCAATACCAAGGAGAGCAGCAATATTCCTGGCTGATCAATAAGCACTGCAGAGAGATCCAGTTCCCCTTTGAAGCCGAGCCGTGGGTCTGGTTTCCTAATCACCTCCACCACTGCACCCTGTTTCTCCACATCTTTTGTCCCTCCCACAGAATTTCCAATACAATGGAGCAGTTTTCACACTACATGTGGGCCTGAGCTGGGTCGGCCTGTTTGGGAGAGGAGAGGGGGAGTGCTAGCTTCAGAGAGAGGCACAGAGGGAAGGCAGAGGAGAACAAGGAGAAGTGGAAACAGAGGGGAAAGCTATCTTTTCTGCAAAAGGAACAAAACAAGATGTTGTAAGACCCCTTTACTTTGGACTGGAATACACCATTGGACACTTGACTTTGGAATCAGAACAGTGCGATGTGAAGGAAAGGTATATTTTGAGACATGTTCACAGCAAGACTGACATTAAACCACACTACAGTTCATGTCATTTGCAATTATAAAAAGGTTGTATAATCTTGCCTAAATATCACACCATTTGTCTCGAAGAATGAGAAAACATTGTGTGATTGTGAAAATGAGATCAAATGTATTGTTGGGGCCACTACAGGAACTAGCTTTTAAGAAATAAAATTTCATACAACTGAAAATGTAAATTACAAAAACAAAATGACGGAAAAACTTCACAGAGAGGAGAGAGGCAGGACCCCCTCTTCCCCCTTTGGCTCCTCCTTCCTTTATCTCTCCTTTTTGTGCTGCATCACCATTAAATGCGGCCAATGGATCACTGCCAAAGAGCTGTACACTGCCATCCACCAGAGGATGGCTGCAACCAAAACAAGCAACTACGTAATCTCCCTTCACATACACCCGCACATAAACAAACACACAATCAATGATTATCTCCAGATATGTCCCCGTTTGAATCCTGGACCCTTAACCTGGTAATGTAAACTACCTACATTTGGATGTAATGGTATGTGTTCCTATGCATGTGTGTTTGAGATGTTGCTTCGAACATCATAAAAGTGGAGATGAGGCTAGGGAGGACGGGGGAGGGGATGTAAAGGGGAGGGGAGACGCGCTAAAAGGACGGGTGAATTATTGATGAGCGGCAGCAGGCTGGCCCTTCACACACACACACACACACACACACACACACACACACACACACACACACACACACACACACTACATCATCAGCGCCTCCTCCCCTCTCGTCCTTCTCCTCAGCCACCACCCACAACCTCAAATTTAGCCCGTCTGTCCTCTTGTCTCTTCACCTCACGTCTCATGTCCTCTGTCTCACAATTCTCATAACATCTTTCCCCATAGCACACAGTCTGCTTCTAAGTCCCGCTGGATAAGAACAGAGGTGTATTATAGCTACATATTTCTGTCACGGAAACACATCCAAGCAAAAGGCTCGTCATAGTAATAAAAAAAAGAGCCTAAGGTAAACAATCTGGAGCATGCCACCCATCAGATCAGAGTTCATGCAGAGACTAATAACACTGTGTGGAGGACAAGCATGGCACATGGTAGTGGACACATCTATTCCACACAAACAGCCATCTGACTGACTCCTCTACACTGAGCTCTGCTTCTGTGTGAGAACAGAGAGAGAGAGAGAGAGAGAGAGAGAGAGTGTGTGTGTGTGTGTGTGTGTGGTATAGGGCCTGCAGGAAATGTTGTGTCAGAGACAGAAGAGCAAAAGAAAACACAAAGCCTAGGCCAGATGAAAAGGTAAGGAGATATTTGCAGAAGAAAAACCAGGAGTAAGAAAAGATAATTGGGAAGTAGTGCTCAGTCTGCTTTGTTGTAGTGTGTTCATCATAAAATGAAGGCAGCGGATTACTTTTTGATAGCAGGATGTTGTTGGAATACTAAACTAGATCCCATAAGAGCCTTAGCAATCTGCTCAGTTGTCGAAGAGACCCATCCACCCCATCCAGTGAGTAATAAGACAAGCACTTTTATCAATATTTATGCATGCAATTTCCTGTTATTCTACCTTTCCCTAGACATGAAGCGGTTCCCTTTAACAGCGTCTCTTTGCCAAGTCAGAAGAAGAGTGCATGGGAAGGAGGGAAGCCAAAAACAAAAGCATGACATGGCTATAGCTCTAAAAAGATCCGTTTGAAAAATATTACATTCAAGTGTGTACATGGCATGCAAACCAAATGAATGACATCTAAAACTCATTATGGCAATTTGCATAATGATCAGAAATCACCGGTATTTCTAGAGATCAAAACTAAATAAGAATGCATGTCAACAGAATGTTATAATACATGATGTATGCATTTAATATCTGTTAAATGTGATATTATTCAGACATAAATGATCACAATATGACATGAATACATGTTTTTGATTATCTTGTTAAGCCACAGGAATGGTAAGATATGTTTTTGTGAGGGTCCAGCAGAGACAGAGTCTTTACTGTGTGTACACCTGCACAGATGATGCTGGTGCACAGGCACATATACAGGGTTTAGGTTGGTGTGTATGCATGCTGAGGACTGCATGCTGAACTGAGCAGAGCTGACCTGCATACAGAGAGGCCTAGCTCTGTCTAACATTGTCGGTGCCTGCTTTGGTCTGCCCCTCCCCCATTTCTCTCTCCCTCTCCCTCCCTCTCCCCTCCCCCTGACTGCGGCAGGCAGGCCGGCAGGGCAGATGGTATCCTAGCAAGCAGAATGACCCTGGTGTTCCTGCCCCTTGTTTTGATCCTGCCGTCCTGATTGTCCAAGCCTAATCCTACACTAGCCAGAGCTGCTGCACCGCTGCCAGCACACTTATTAAGCACACAAAGGCGTTTCATTAAAGCTAGCATGCTAGCTAGGGATGGGAACGATTAATCGAATATTCAAAATTATTCAGGTATTCGAATATTTTTTTTTTTGGGAGGGGTCCTTAGTTGATTACATATGATCAAATGGAATAATTCAATGTATACGACAGTGCCATAGCTAAGTGTGTTAGGTCTAAAAGGTGTGTTTTGCTCATATTCTTAAACAAGAATGAGTATTGAATAGCTGCATTCTGAGCATGGGCCCTGTTATAGGTTGCTGATCTCTGTTGTAATAGGGTTAGCCCTAACCCATTATGTTGTTCGTGTATGATCCCTCTTTAATTTAAAAACCAAGTTATGTTTTAAGCATGAAAGCTGTAGGCCTATAGCAGTCAACTGTTGAAACTGTGATCACCAGTTCAATCCATTTTTTTCAACAGTAATTTTCTTTTTTTTATAGAATATGTACATTTCGGTTAATTGGTTAACCGTTTTTTTGGGGGTCGAATATTCGAATAAACATTTGCTTTCAAATTGCCATCCCTACTAGCTAGCTCATCAGCCTAAAGAAATTAGCTCTGTGCAGTCACTCACTCAGTTACTTCCCTCTCACAACTTGCTCTCAATTTAGACATGGATACAATAGTATCTAGTTTAAGCAATGAGCCTGCCTTCACTTTTTCTATCCTTCTACTTTCTGCTCAAAACAGTACTCCATATCTCTCTCTGCTGCTTCTCTAGTAAGTTTTCGATAAGCGTTTGAGAACACCTTCACACTGTAGACATAAGAGATTGTGATACTGTTACTATAGCAGCAACACAAAAACGATGACAGAGAATGTATTTAAACCATGGGAGAGTAGATTGGGATAGCATGTGGATTGACCATAATGCTTAGCGACAAGCTACAAATTAAACAAGTGTAAACCATGCAGAATAATACCATGATGATAAGGCCTGAGAGTAAACACTTCATGGGAATTCTCAGCTAATCAAAACTTGCTTCTGGGAACTACTCAATATGTGAAGGAGGAAGAGATGTTTCCTGTACTGCATTTACTGTTGGCAGGGAATTCTACAGGATAAAAGGTGTGGACGATGTAACGAGTACTTCTGAATTAATCCAACATTATTTACGTGTGATATGGCGAATGACAATATCATTATATCTGACATTCCTTTTGCAATATAGGAAAGTATTTATGCATTAGAAGCAGGCACGTAGACACGGTTTGCTGATCAACACAGCACTAATTTAAATTGTAAACCATCTTCCAGAATCAAAACAGTTCCTAATGGAGGAAGATCACAGAGTGGGTATATCATCTGGAGGTGGTTCTGTTTCAGAAGGGCAGATGCAGAGCAGACTACTTTATTATGCAAAATGTACCACAACAAGCTAAAAGGTAGCATTCGCTGAAACCTGGGACATGACATAGAGCCCAGAGCAAAACACTGCAGTCATGGGAGCATCCACTCCAACAAGTTACACTCAAAATAACCAGCAAAACCTAAGTCAAAGCAACCTACTGGTGAACGTAGTAGGCGATACACATTCATACAATAAATCAGTCTGTAAACCTAAATAATAAAAGATTAAATTGTTTAAAAATGTGATAGTTTACTTCTGTCCTTCTAAAACTGAAGTATTTAGGAGTCATATTGACCTGAAAGCATTCTACTCCTTCCTAAAAATGAATCATATTCCCTGACTCCTCTGTAAATCTAACATTCAATCTTAAAGAATACAAATCAAGCATAGTTACAAAATGACAGGCAGCAGCATTAATAACACAGAATTAATGAAGCAATGAATTTAAAGTAGCCAGAGTGAGAGGACTGAAGCCCGTGAATGGACTGAATGTTTATTTTTTCTGAGGGCTTAGCCATGCCTTTTGAAACACTCCCTCCTTCTTGCTTCTTCCTTCTCCACTCACTCCTCTCCGTCTTTGAGCTAAAATCAAAGATTGTGACTGAGAATTTTACAGCACGTTGCCTAGCAACCTACACAAGAAAGTCACACCACATCACATGAGGGACATGTGCAGGCCCGTGCACGCCTACTCACACACACAATACTATGGGGTTTATGCTTCCCAGAGGCCTAATTCAAATAAAAACACTTCATTCATAACGGAGTAAAGATTATTAATTCAAGATACCAAGGTCAAGGGCATATACAACATATTCATTCTGAAGAAGTCACAAGCCTTTATTTACAAACTGCATTCTTGCTTTTTTGGAGGGACAACTGCAGTTTCTAAGGCCGAGCTGTGGCAAGTCTTTTAAAATATAGCAATATTTGGATATAATAATTTGCACTAAAGCATGTTGCTAGGTGAAGAGCAACCATTCATATAATGTACTGGAAAACAGGAACAACAACAGAAAGAAGAGGCAACACAACGGGATAAGGCAGTTAATCCTTAAGGTCCTTACACACGAGACCATTTTCGGCGTGGATAGATGTCGGGCCGCCGATGAGCGTCGTGTCGCCCTACTCAGATTGGTGTGTACTGCACCGTCGTGTCTTTTCGGCTGTGCCGACACCTTCCGCCGCCGATTCGACATGTTAATCGGGAGGCCGACGGCCAATCAGAAATCACTCTGATCAGTAATCAGTGCATGAGAAGCGAAACTGAAGTGAGAGACCCAAACAAACGACTAAGAAGGCAAATCTGAGATTTCATTTAACTCCAGCTCTCGACACAGGTTCGGGAAAGCCCCATGAGCTTCTCGCTGTAGAGTGAAAATGGAACACACACTCAATTTGTTGTTTGTTTATATCACGCTGTCTGTTCTTCTTCTCTCTGTGTATACGCAGTCTGTCTTCCGGTTGTTGCCTCTTTGAATGACGAATACAAACTACCGACGCCTGCTGGTAATGAGAGTTATTACCACTCACGCATGCGCAGTTCTTACATGCAACTTGGCTTTCGGCTGAAGTCTTTGCGGTGTGTTCCAGTGCGAAACATGGCAAAGACGTGAGGCGCCGTGAGGCGACGTGAAGCGACGTGAGGCGACGTGAGGCTACGTGAGGCTACGTTCCGTCTGGACGTGTTCTTTGGTGTCAGTTTGGTGTGTAAGAGGCTTTAGTTTAAAAACGGGTCATAAAGAGACCAGTTTTACATCTTTACAGCTCTCATGTGTACCAACACAAAAGGTGTGTGCGTAGTCCAATTTAAAGTTCCTCACCTCAACCAGATGTCATTTACTTCAAGTTCCTGTCAACCTCAAACATAAAGCTTGGTTAAAAATTAACCTTGTAGGTGCCAGGACTGTTTCCTGGTTGCATGCAGCTGGTGGACTTACTATAGGGATCCTGTGACGGCAGGCAGCTTATCAGTGTAAGCAGGTTGACTCAATGCAGATGATGTAAGACAGCTCCAAGCAGACTAGCCAACCTTCTGTACTTAAGAATCCATCAGGCTTAGCGATCAATAGGAATAGGCCCTGGCTTTGTGCTGCAGCTGCCGCATTGCAATAAAAACCTTGCTGGGCCCGACCCGGCTAAAAGCTAACAGACAAAAAGGCTGTGCTGGATTTCTGGCAAACCCTGCTCTCTACTGCTGTTACTCACACACACACACACACACACACACACACACACACACACACACACACACACACACACACACACACACACACACACACACACACACACACACACACACACACACACACACACACACACACACACACACACACACACACACTCTCACAGTGACAGTGCATGTATCTTACATGAGCTGTGTCTCTGCTCATTTCTCTCGCTGTGAGTCAGAGATGCTTCGCACAGCGCTGAGTCCACAACGCATCACTTCCATTTTACTTCACACTCTGAACGACTGTGGGCGACGTGTGTGTCTGAATGTGTGTGTAGAGAGAGAGCAAAAGGGCAGATAGATAACTTGTCTATGTGTGTGTGTTCCAATTAATTAGCATTAGTTCAGCTCTGTTGGTTTCCGAGCTGCTGCTGAATGTGGTTTTTCCAGCCAGTGGCCCACAGTGATCTGGCATGGGAGAGATGCCGGGGAGAGGGTAACATGGCAAACACCCAGGACTTCAACACATAAAGCTGCACAACATCTGAAGCCGAGTTTCGTTCCCTGGGGGGCGTTCAACGGACCGCAGCTTGAGAAAATGGGACGTTAAAAAAGCACATCACACATCCTGACCTTGATGATACAGTCCCTTGTGCCAGCGAGGTCAGAAATGAGTTGTTCCTATTATAAAAGGCACAAGAAATGCAGCTGTCTATATTTGGAGAATATTTTCAAGTGTCCATTTATGGGAAAAGTTCAAGTACATTAGCTATTGGAGATGTCCACACGTCATTCATTGCAGATAGGGCTGCACTGTAATCATCATGACACTGCAATGTTGTCATTCTTGGAAGAAAATAAAGACAAAGTTGTGAGAAGCAGGGATGGATCAACCACTGGGGACAATGAGGTCTTAATGGCAATATCTTCCCAATACTGTCCCACCACTTTGGTCCTAACTGAAATAACTTTTACAGACATTCATGGTCCCCAGAGGATGAATCCTACTGACTTTGGTGATCCTTTCTCTCTCGCACTATCATCTGGTACAATACTTGGTTTACAACCAAATACTGGCAACCCCAGAGGTTTGCATTATATAGTTAGTGTGTTGTCTTGTTCTTGTAACATTTAACCTGTGGAAAACAACACAGTAAACTATCAAATGAGAGTTAAATTGATCGCAATAGATCAGAAGAGGCCCTTTGTTGTGTGGCAGGCTTTTAGCCACTAAGAAAGTCCAAAGTGTGTCCAGCAACAGACTTTGCAGGGCTTTGTTTCAGACACCCACACACATTTCTCTGGAGTAATTTTCCACCAGAATGTTGTTCCTTGCAGCACGGACAGGCCTTTGAACCAGTATTTACTCTTGTGACTGAGCAAATAATCCAAACACAAGGTCCACTCCACACTTTTGTGTGTGTTCAAGTGCCTTTCACGCTCCATTTGTGTTTGTAATCAGCATTTCACATTCCCTTTTGTGCGGCCGTAATTTCCTAGAAAGTTTCTGGGAATAATTAGGCCGCCTGTAAGCTACTACACTGCAGGGTAAACAGGGGACAAAGAGCATATTTTTTTAATGTAATGTGTAGCTGTTGAATGCTAGAATAATTTCCCTGACTAGAAATGTAAGCAATGAAATATGTAGAGTCCAAGCAAAAACATTTCAACGCTTTATGTCTAAATTGCAGTATTCTTAACAATTACAATACATTTGAAAACCTTCTGTGTGAGCCTGTGACCAACCAAGAGCAGAACAAGAAGAACAAATACAAATCTACAACAAATGATAAAGCAACACATGATGACTGTCATCTCAATCAGCATGCAAGCGCTAAGTTTGTAAGTGTCATCATTTTCATAACGTCAGGATTTCACAGTTACACTCATCATCTGTCCAGAGAGGCATGAAAATGAAAAGAAAACAAGTCGACTGGGACGAAGAAAAAGGAGCGATGGTGGTCATAAGATGTATGGCAGAAGCCCAGAGAATTATGATCCACAGCCAGACGGCAAACAACATCTGGAGCTGGCAGGCAAACACAGCAATTAGAAAAAACGAATGATGAGGACTGTGCGTAAGTAGGGACATTATCCTGTTTTCAATTGAAACCGACCAGAAATTAAATAATGTGCCTCGATGTTAGCATCAAATCAGAAAGAATAAATTAGGTTTAAAAGTGGCTAAATCACAATTACTATATGGCCAAAAGTATGCGGACGCCCGTTTTGAACTCTTTATTTTAAAACTATGACTTTTGAGCAGTTAAGCAAGATTAAGAAACAGATACAGAAGATGTTTTAATGACATAGGAAGAGTTATTCTGGTCCAGATGCCAAAGAATAAAGAGACTCAAGCAGGACTTTAGTATTGGGGGCCCTTTTAATATTTAAACAGAAGATATTTTCTAACTAGGAGCCACAATTGAAGGTATGGCCTTTATTCAATTCTAATTTGCACTAGCAAAATAACATGGGGTCTTAAGTTGTTTGTGGCATTCCCTTCTTTGAACTTGAACTTCATTTTGATCTCAATCACATCTGCAAATTGTCCTGTTTGGCACTTTTTCCTTGATATTGATCCAAAATGTTTCTATCCTGAGCATTACAATAGTTTTTCATAGTGTTGTTGGCCCTGCATGTGAAGCTAAACACGGCCTGTGGCGCCCTCCAGTGGTCAGAAGCGGCAGCACAGATATTCACCTGTGAAAAAAATAAATATGACATTCTGATGGATGCAGCATTCCAGAAATAGCTCACCGAAAAAAACTCACTGTGCGTCAAAGTCCTGTTCCGGTTGCGTCGAACAGCTTTACCATGGTCAAAGTGTGAGATGGTTGTGATATTGATCCTTAAAATACCTCAGTAGATGAATACAAATGATTGAATTAGCATTTTAAGCTGTTTTCTCCCACCTCAACACAGTGATGCAAGCTGTATCGGTATGTAGCCTAAATGAGGATAAAAAAATGATGATTTTTATAACTTTTTAAAGGTATAATTTTGAGGTTATTAGGAAATGTTCTATCATATTAAGATTTGAAAAATTCTGTAAAATTCTACATGTGCATACCTTTGCTATCCATGTTCACTTTAAAAGTGACATGCGCAAATGTGTGTATAGTTATGTGTGGGTAGGTGGGGCTGCATTCTGCCCTGTGTTGCGTAATATTTTTATAAATATGTAAATGCTATCTTTCTCATATTGTTAGCATTAAGAGTTGTTATTCTCTAGGGTATCACAATAATATTGTATAATGGGTTTATAGCACCTTAGTATTGTTTTTCAACGACAAAAGTGCTTTTTACTCACAAAACAATGCTTTTTTTTCAGTTGCATGATATGATTTGGTGTGTGTGTCAGAGTCAGGGAGGAGTAAAGGGGGGGGCACACACACACACACACACACACACACGGTTTCTCTGCTGTGACTGTGTATCACTTCAGATGCTCAGACAGAATTAAAAATGCGCTCCTCCGCCTTGTCACTGGTGGTGTGCGCATTTTCTTGACGAGTTCCCACAGCATGTTGCTCGGACTCAGAGGCTCAGCACTGTCTTCACACACAAAATCCATTAAAACTCTGTCGGACGCCTAATTAGACAGCAGACCACGCACAGCTCTGCAGCACCTGTTCCCACCTTCACAGAGAAGGTAAGTTATTTCTGAGGAGAGGGAGATTCTTTTTGGACTGCTTGCCATGCTTTGGAGAAAAAAATAGACACGGTGAGTTTCCAGCAGAGTTGGCAAATGCATCCTGGCTGCGGGCTATCTGTATTAATATGTTTCTCCTCCCTTTGAAGGTCTGTTCTCAAGTTCAAAGCGCGTCGGCGTGTGTTGTTTAACGTAGCTTCCGGTCGGGACGTCTTGGTAAACAATGCTGCTCAGTGATTCATGCATAGTGTCCCTTTGACACCCTGCCAATTAATCAATTAGTGATCAGGACATTGTGATGTGTTGCTGAGATATGGCAGTGAGTCATGATGCTCAGTGCAGCCTCGCCAAAGCCAGTAGTGACTTCATTTAATGATAAGAGAAGATTTCAGTATTTAAAAAGGAAAATGTTTGGTTATTCTAATTGTTCAGACTAGCATTGAAGCAAGAGATAGTTTGTCATCTTTCAATATGTGGACTGACAATTGATTTCATTTTTTATTTAAGGCATGTCTTTTTGAAATATTTGACCACCTTGATGCATGTTTTTCTAGACAACCTTACATTTTAATTCTCAAGCATAAGTTCCTGAGCTGTTGAACCCTAAATCCAGTACCCATGAGAACAGAAATCATGTTTACATTTATTTCCAAACTAATGTCATTTATGCACCTGTGTTTCCTTTATAGCCGGCACAATGTTCAATTAGCCACTCAGACTTTTATTTTTGTAATCTCTTGATCTCCTGTCTCCCCTCTGAGGGCAGGGGAATGTAATCTCAAACCATTGGACTGTTACATAACTTTAAAAACTGAAGTGCCATCCTGCTTGCGTGGGAGTGGATGTGATGTTCCCACTTCCTTGCTGTTGTTTTGCTCGTTAATTCCGAGAGGCACATTACTGTAAGTGGCGTTTTGTGACTTAACATCACAGTTGATTTTTATGTTTTTTATGAGAAGCTCTGATTGCGTTACAAGTCCTCGCTGTGATCATGCTGCCTACCTACACTGATTCTGTGAATATCGAATTACATGTTCATTTCCATGGGTTGCATGACCAAATGTGTGTGTGTGTGTGTGTGTGTGCGTGCGTGCGTGCGTGCGTTCGTGCGTGTGTGTGTGTGTGTGTGTGCGTGTGCGTGCGTGCGTGTGTGTGTGTGTGTGTGTGTGTGTAGGGGGGCTGCATTCTGCCCTGTGTTGTGTAGGAGGGGTGTGATCGCAGTGTGCCCGAGCATGACGCTCAGAGTTTGTTGGACACAGTTCACTCCTTTTTTTTTTTCCTGAGCAGTCTTTCCTCAAAGCTGCTGGAAGTGGTGCGAAGACACACACCTCACAGTAACCTGACTCATGTATAAGGCCGGCTTCCCCATCACTGATCAGGAGTTGTGTCATCATCATGCACAACACACAGGAAACCATACATGTAAATATGTCCTGCAGCAAGTGTGCACCATTTTGAAAAATCTGGCACCTACTTGTGTAAAATTATTGCTGGCAAATTAAGAAAAAAAAACACACTGTAATCATTCAATCTGAACTTTTTACGTGAGTAGTTTAGAAATATTTAATAATTGTATTAATGAAAACGGCTATAGTATCTGAGGTCTGAAGACTGTCTTAAGTATGATAACAAATAAAATCCACACGTCAACATATGACTATTATTAGTTTATTCTGTATTAGTATTGTATTATTTTATTCTTAGTTTCATAGTTGTATTATTATTATTATTATTATTATTATTATTATTGTATTATTATTAGTTGTATTAATATTATTTGATTAGTTTATGAGTTTTATTATTTTATTTGAATTGTTTTTTTTATCATTATTATTATTATAATTATTATTATTTTTGAATACCATTATGAAACACCATATTTGATGACATGACGTGAAAACAACTGATTTTACTTTTTTTTATAACTAAAGACACATCCTAAAAAATATGCAATTTGCTATTAGCCAACGTGGGATATTGTTCTAGTTGTATAACTGGTATGCAAGTGAAAATCGTGATATGCTAACACGACAAAGTGGACTTATCTCCATTTCACCACTTGATTCTGGCTTTGCTTTTATTACCCCATGCTCCCATTCGACTACTCTATATGAATACATGTTGAATACAAAATGTCCTATTAATTAAGTGACATAGTAAAAATAGGAAAACTTTCGGCGAGTATGAAATTAAAGGTACTGCATGTCTGACTGTTTTTTTAAACCTCCTTCATAATCCACTCCATCCCTTACCACACACCTCCCCCACACAGAGAGTAATGTAAAAAATCAACAACAAAACTTTAAGACACAATAGTACTATACATGTTAATCAAGTTTAAGCAGAACATTCATCACTGATTTGGTTATAGCGCACCCATTAGTGTCCCTACATTTTCTTTCATCTCGCTGCTAATGTTTTGTAACTTATCAGAGACCAAAAACATACTATGTAATATATATCAATATTTTTCTGAGGCTTTATTTCTTAGGCAAGTGTTGTAGATAAATGCTCCATTATATAGACAGTGTGAAATCAAGCTAAGATGCTTCGAGCCTAGCAATGACTCAATAATCCAGTATTATATCACAAAGTATGAAATGCGTCTGTTATTTTATAATGCTACATATTATAGGAGTCCTTCCTCAGCAGAATTAAGTACAATAACACACACTACATTGAGCTAACCCAACCACTTTCACCTTGTTGTGACTGGGGCGGTGATTGGGGTCAGTTATAGCTTTCTGGAGAAAGGTTTAAACATTCAAAAGAGTCAATAAAAGTGCAGAATTAATAAAGCTTGTTGGGCCCGCTCCCTTCCGAGACTCAACAAAGAGTAATTTGTTAATGCAGGCTTTTGTCCTCTTGTGGTCACTCTAACACAATCTGACAATTGTTGATGAAAGTGATCCCTCATTGTCATCGTCAAGACTCTGATCAGGAGATTTTAAAAGGCTGTAGTGATTGTATTATTAACGATCAACAACAATTCTAAGTCCTATGCGCAAAATAAGAGTGTTTACACACAAAAAAGCCAAATATTTGTAATACCAGCTGTCAGGATTGTCATTAGTTATCATTATGGTTTTGGTTTTTCTTTGGAAGAAATATCTTTGGTTATGAAATGATCTTATGAGAGTTAGAAAAAATCAATGATTGACCGTACACATGGTTCTCAAAAGACAGTTAGTCAAATGAATACAAATTCCTGTACTGCACCTGATTTTGTCAGATCCCTAAAAAAACTTGAAAAAGCACTTTTGAAACAGATATTATTCACACTCACTTATAGAAAACCTCTGACATTACCTAACAGTCCTTTACAAAAATAACATTTGGTATGAAGTGCTGTTCGTGCCGACCAGTCATTAGTCACGCTGTGAATCACACAGTTCTCCAAAGGTCAAAATACATCAGGAAAGGCGGTATATGAGATGTTAAAAAAGTAATTTAATTGCATAAATTAAAGGTTTTCGAGCTTTAACTTGAGAACTAGGAAATATGTTAATTCCTCTGTAAAAGAATAATCTAAAACCATGCATGTGTTTGCAAGAATTGAGATGGAATTCATCATCCACTCTTGTTTTTATTAAAATAAGTGTGAAAACTGACAGCATGGTGAGACTTTTGCAGTTGTTTTATCTTTTGAGAAGTGACAGTAACCAGTGACAGGATCTTGGAAAAAGTTGTTGTTTTCGTTTCAGTTTTCACAGTAGACAAGTGGATGGATTAGAACTAGATTGTTATTCTGGAAAGTTTCCCAGGCTTATTATGCGAAATAAATTTGATTTCAGAACTCATTGCTTGATTAAATGACCTCTTCAGATGGACGGATTTTGCTTTGTAAGCCAAGCCTTCACATTAAAACTCATAAACATGGTGAGAAAAACAAGCCTCAGGGATAAATATTCATGAGTCATTAAGTTATTTAAGATCATCAAGGTCCTTTGAAACTATTAAGTACATGCTGTGATTGACTGACAGTTTCTGCACCTGTATGCAAGACAATTTATACAAGTTATTATTTAGTTGGTGTTGTACAAACAAACAAATGGCCCTCCACTCATCCCTCCCTTTCAATACCTTCATTCCTTCAGGTAAAATACATTCAGTATTAGGTTTATCAGTTGCTATTGTAGATACATGGTGGTGCAACATAACCGACTGTGAAATACAGGAGCACAATATATCGTTGTATAATATTTCCTCCAGTGGATCTCCCTAAGTAGTACACACTGGCCCTTTAATTACATTACATGACATGTCACTTGTTGGACGCTTTTATCCAAAACATACTCAATACTGTGGACAATCCCCACAGGAGCAATTTGGGGTGAAGTGTCTCAGGGACACAACGACATGCTGACTGCAGTGGGGTTTGAACCTGTGCTCCCCTGATCCGAACATCAACGCCATAGTCCACTGCGCCACACGCCTCCGTTTAATGGGGCTTTCACACCAACGCGGTACCAGGGCCAGTTCGGAGCTAGAGCCTCAAAACCACTCTTTTCCCCCTTCCTGTTTTAATGCCCCTAGTTTTAATATCAAGCATGACAACATTTAAATGGGATTACATTTAAAGTCAATGTCTATTTGATATAATTTAGTAATTATTTTTGTTTGGCCACTTTCAGCACGAACGTGACGTCACTTGCCGTCATGTTGAAACGGCTAACTGTCAACAACAGTCGCTTTTTTTTTTTACAAGTCCAGTGTTTACCGAGCAACAACATCTTTCTAATGGAGTCTGGTGTGTTTTCACTCGATGAATGTAAGTCAAATATTCCCTCTCACTTGGCTATAGGTTCGGTTTTCAATAACTCCTCAGGGAAATACAAGCTCCTTTAACCGCTAAAGTAGCCATTGTTTTCGCTAGCATGATGCTAACTTTTCATACGGCGCAGGTAATGCTAGCTGTGGGTTTTAAAAGCTTTGTTACTGAAAAAAATAACTAAACAAAGTGAAGTTATGGGACGGATGACCAATATGTTAGCAGCAAGCATGTTAAAAGATGCTAGCTAACTGCATCAGGTGATATTTCTCTCTGAGTATCCCTTTTTACGTGATTTAATATATAATTAATAAAGAAAATTGATAATATTCATATGATTACATGTCTGTGCCTTTCAAATTATTCTAAAGGCACATGATATTGTTTGCAGAAAAGTGGGAAAATCTCTGTCAAATTGTTGATGCTTTCACTAGGTGGCGCCAAATACAGATTTATTTTAAATTCTACGTTTTATTTTATTTAGTTCCTTCTTTAAACATTTTAAACAAAGATAATGTTCCATAGAAACATTTGTAGGGGTACATGGAATCTTTCTATTTTGGTGCAAAACAAAAAACTGCAAAAGTAAAGAATCATATATATAGAAAATAAAAATGTACAATGAAATCTTTTTAAAATAATTTGTGAAAAAAATGATGTCTTTAATGCTGTAAGGTTTTTGATAAGCGAAGTTTAGGAATTAAGGAATAATAGGCAATAATACAACATTACTATAGGGGCTTTGCAATCACTCTATGATTTCTCATCAAAATTATTTCTTGATGTTGTTTAAACTGAATGTGAAAATATGTAGAAGTGTTGAAGACAGTGTAATCCATTCAGGAGAAAGATAAGATTTGATGACATCATGAAGAATACGCCCTCTCTCTTTTACACAAAAACACATGCTGGTCTGACAGAACTATTGGTGATAATGCCCCCTTCTGAATCAGCGTACCATTTAACTGAAATGCTTCTAAAATTATGAATATTCACAGTTATGCTAACAGGCCATCTTCTCTCCTACGGTCCCAGTGTTACTTGTGACTCACGCTGATGCCTTTGTGACTTCATCATAAACACACTCAGAAACACACAGCTCTCACTTCCTTGTCACTGCTCTCGAATGCCATCACTACGGCACTTTTACAGCAGGCTTCAAAACGGACACCTGTCATCAGTCAGCAGGCCCTCGGTGCCCACTGTTGCCCCCTGCGGACACTTATATCCCACTGCAATTATGCCGTTCCATTAGTCATCCTACGCATGCACTGATGGGTTGCTGGCTATACTTAGACAACGTCATGGCCACTCTTATGAAAATGGGAGATTTAACAGTCTGATGCATGAAGATGAGATGAATAATAAGTACACCGTTGTTGCTTTGTTGCCTTTTTTGGACACTGTGTTTATGAGGAAACAAGCACTGCTCATTGTGTGGTCAACTTATATTTAGCATGTTGGTATGTTAGAGAAACGTGATCTATAACGTCAAGTTGGCATCTACGCTTCTGTATAGAGTGGTGGACATTTTTGTAGACCGGAAGCTAGCATAGCCAATGGGATTTCTTCATTGGATTTTGGAGAATAAGCTCTGTGGTATACACTAGGGATGTAACAATACCAACAACTCACGGTACGATAATATCGCGATAAAAAGTCCACGGTACGATATTTATCGCGATATTGAAAAATAAAGGAAAAAAATGTGATTTTTTTTTCTTTAATTTTTTTTTTTTCTTTATTAAATACTACATCTGATTTGCACAGTATTTTAGTAGGATAGTAGTATTTTAAAGTGTCAACAATATAATAATCAGACCCTGCAATAGAATAAATCAAGTTTCACTTTAGTTTTTCTAGTAACTCAACTCTCACTAACTCACTCAGCACCATCAAGGTTATCTTTCAGGAATATGAGCATGTCCACATTTCCAGGTAGAAGCTGGGATGTTTGGGCGTTTACAATATCCCCTGCTGTGGAAAAAAATATCTTGCTTGGTACTGATGCTGCTGGGACAGAGAGATATGCTTTGGCCATGGGTGACAGCAGTGGGTCAAACTGTGCATTGTGTCTCCACCACTTCAAAAACAATACCATTTTTGCCAAGAAGGTGAGGCATATTGACAGGGTGAGATATAAATATACTGTTGGTACTTGTCAATGTCTCTAGGTATGTACATGTAGCCCTGTAAATACGATGTCCTTTTGTGTTATCTGTTGTTTTATGTTCATGTTGTAACCTACTTGTTGCCATGTTGGACAGGTCTCCCTTGAAAAAGAGATCGATGATCTTAATGGGACCACCTGGTTAAAGAAAGTTTAAAAAAATAAATAAAAATAAAAATTGCGGTATATTTGTCAGTCTCACGACGGTATTGAGACATCTATTTACCGCGATATTCGATATATCGTTACATCCCTAGTATACACACGTCTATTATCTCTGAAATGTCTCGTTCAGCAGGATGATCTCCAGATATAAACACCGCTTTTCTAAAGGTTGAAGCATAAGTCAATTTCTAGAAGATAATAGTTAGCGCTAGGCTACAAAGTAATCACACAAGACTTAATGTCATCGCGAATGGTGGAAAAATATCTCCTGCTCTCTCTTGCCTGTCAGTGCCAGAGAGTAAAAGTTTGTACAAAGTTACCGTCTCCAGCATTGTTGACAGTTTAGAAACTTTATTTTGTCATGGGCTGAAACAGTTTTAGTGAAGTTTGCATTATTACTTCCCACTGGAGATTCCTGTTGTTCCTGTTTGCCATCATTAGTAGTGAAATGTCTTTGCCTAGTTTTAGTTTGAAAGGTTTTCAGACAGTATGGTATTTCATTGTGACATACTTGTATGAGTAGTAACAATTTAGGAAAATACACCCTGAAACTAAAGTAAAACCATTGAAAAGTAGGGAGATTGTGGATTTGTCTGGGCTAAATATTACCGTAGAGACATGACACAATATCAAGGTAAGATGAAAGTGTCATAATTATCCTGACTCAGGTGATATAATACATTTCTGACAATATAAGAATATCAAAACAAGAAAAAACATGTATTAATTTATATTGGCCGGGTATCTACTATGCTAGCTGCCGGCCTGCTTATCATAATTCCCAGATGGAAATACCGTATGTGGGATGTGACAGGGAGCAAAGTGCACCACATCGCTATCAGTCATTACATTTTTGTGGCTGGAGGTAACATTGGTGGAGAAAAATGTTGTGAAGACTGTGATGCACCTTGGTTGATGAGGAGATGTGTGTGTGTGGCGGCATCAGCTCATTGGGTGGGGGTGTGAGATGTTTCAAGATTCAGTTTCCTCCTCTTCCTCCCTCCGCTGCCGTCTCAAGAGCCTCTAAGTGTCTCTGGACTTATTTAGTTAGGTGCTGTGTGCTGTGGATAACCGTCCAAATGTAATGAACACTACAGATGATTTATCACTGAAGTGTTTTATTGCAGCTGGAATTGAGTTTATGAGAACACATCAACCATAAACATCTTTAGACTCGATAGTGTTGGACTAATGATCAGAAATATTCCTTGAAGAGGCAGAGGTACTAATTTCTCCTCTGGCTGTATCCTCGAGAGACCACAATGCATTGCAGCGAGATGTTGTTTTAGGTGTAAAGGGCACTATCGCTACCATTATGGCTTCATATGCCTACACAATATACTTAGCTGAATACAAGTTCATGTGCATATAGAGGCTGCTGAAATTAATTATGGGAAACGTAAGAAATAGCTCATGCAAAATCACTCAAACTGATTTTTGAGCCTTTTAGAAAGACTGATACAATGCATTTTATTGTTATAATTTAACTTCAAATGTATATTTAGTTTCACCTCCGTTAAATGTAGCAACTTATTAAAGTTCATTTGATAGTTTTATTCCTCAAAGTTGTCTATTGTAGTGTTTATTTGTTTATTTCAAGGACTCAAACTGACCTATTTATTTATGTCAAAGGGACATTATAGCACTCTCTGTTGTCGTCCATTGCATTTCATACCGATGGACCATAGTGTTGGAATTCTTACTTGAATAAACGTTTAACCCATTGAGACTCTTTAAGACCAATTTTCCTTTCCCATGCACTTTGCAAGTGTGTGAAGCTGCATGAGAACCCTCCACTCCACTTCACACACCGCCTCACTCTGGATAAGAGAGTTCTTCTGAGCTCTAGGTGGTTCTCCTTGCAACATCAGACAAAACTCCTCACCAAACTCATGTCCTCCCCTCAGAGTGGTGGCACCAGTGCTAAGCTAAATGCGGCTATTATTCGGAGTGATGACATTTAGTCTTGTCATTAGCCACTTGTTAGCAACCTGCCATTAATACAGTAGTGACTTGTTTTATGTTGTACGGAAAGAACTCGTAAGATTGTTTTAGTCACAGACCTTATTTTGGGAATCCAACCAAAAACACAGGAGCTCGGAAATGCTAACTCGTTTTCCGTTTAAAGGCGAATTCCTGCTCCTTTCCTTTGCTTCCCACGACAAAGCTGTCATTAGGAAACATCTGAATGTGGCACAACGCGTTGAGATTGAAACCATTGTTCCCTTGGGTGTCTCACTGTTCTTACCCGAACCAGATGGGGAACTGGTCTGGAGGTGGATGAATCTGGACGTCATGGTGCACCAGGCTGAGCAGCTGCTCACCGTCATTGATCTCTTTCATCCTACACTGTTCTCCTAAATCCTGTGTTTTTGTCATCCTCCTCTTCAGCTTCTTCAGGTCAATTCAACTTCAGCTTCACCTCCTGCCCTAAAAGACTACTTTCTTTTGTCCTAAATAGCTTCAAGTCAAGGAATTGTTGTCAAGAAAAAGTCAAGACAAAGTGTGTATACATCAAATTAACAGATGCATGACACTGGTCTGAGAAAGACTGATGTGTATTTTGATTTTTGTTAATTTTTTTTGGGAGTTTTACCCTTTTTTTGGAGTTGTTTCACTTGTTGAGGTTATTTTGAGTCCTATGTAGTTGTTATGTGAATTTGTGTGTCTCTTTCTAGTCATTTTGAGTCTCTTTGTGGTCATTTAGCCTCCCTTTGTAGTTACCTTGTTTCTCTGTGTGGTTGTTTTATATTTATTTTTAGGAATTGAGTCCCTCCTAGTTGTTCCTAGGCCACAGGGGGCCCCTGACGTTTAGGGCCACTGTTCCCAATAGACCCCTTTCAGTAATACATCTATTCTTGGGCTGCATAAATACCTTATAAAATATACAGGAAACTGGTATGCAACGCTGATACCTATTGCACCTGCTATGTTTTCTCAGATCTGCTAAAAAACAAATATTCCGTGTTTGAGTCACTGCATCAAATCCGTCATCACTCGCTCAGCCAGCCTTTTGGTCAGTCCTTCTGTCCAGTTAAGCATTTCTTTCCAGCTCAAATATATTCCGTTTCTCTCTAGCAGTCAGTCATCATTTGCACAATAGAATCTGATGTTGCCTTTCCAAAATACCCATTAGCACTCTGCTGATTTTTGGCAGTGTAAATGCTCACTCCAGATGTGCCGGCACCAGCCCATTCCCACTCTACGTAGCCTTTCTCCCAGACGTCATTTAGGGTTTTCCGAAACTCTTTTCATCGGCTTAACTCCTCCAGAAGCATCAGACTTTCTGGTTTATGCTGCTGCTGCCCTCAGGTGCAGAATCACCGTGTTAGATATACAGTGTACGTCTCCTTTTGCTTATTACATCTCCAGTCTGCCTGCTTGAACTCCAGCGCTGCAGGCCCACTGAAGTTATGATTTCCTAACCCAGCTTACATTTTCCGTCCCAGCTTTTTCTTGTCTCTTTTCATCATTATAGCTTTTATCTGGTTTTCTCTCTGTGTGTGGCTCTCTTTCTCTGAGGGAATTGCATAAGTCTTTTCTCTGTGTGTGGGCAGCGTTGTGTTTTATGTAAGGCGGGCATGGAAATGGCTAGCGATAACACAAGGGTCTCGCTCTGTATTCTTTCTGCCTCTCTCTCGCTCTCTGCCGGTCTTATAGCCTTGTGTGGTTGTGTGTGTGTGTGTGTGTGCGGTTGGGTCATCGGACTGTGGCTCTGCGTGGTGGTTGGCTCCAGATAACACAATAGGGTGATTCTGCAGGCCCACTCGCACGGAAATATATATTTTTTTACACACACCTTGAAATTAATCATATTTTACTCCTAATATGAAGATGGTGATACATGTTGACATGTTGTGATTATGCGTCTCTTTTGAAGTCGAACGTGATACAGGTAAAACACTCATAGGTCTGCTGTTTATTTGCCTGAATGAATAAAAAATGTTTGCAAGTTTTACTTATTTTAAGTTGAGGATGGTGGATTTTGACAGCTAAAATTGTGTCACTCCCATTTGATTAACTGTGGCTAATAAGTGTAAATGAATGCTAATGCAAAATCAAGCAAAATAATATTTTTAACTGACTCATTTGAAACCTAAAAAAGGGTGCTCAATATGCACGGAGACTAGGGCTGCTCGATTATGGCAAAAATCATAATCTCGATTAGTTGTCAATAATTGATATCACGATTATTAAAAAGGATTATCCATTTACAAAAATTTGAACAGTATGTTTTTAACAGTTGATTACCCTGAACTTTAAGTATAATTCAACTGAAAAAATTATTACAAAAAAAAAAATAAAATAATCGTTTTATTTTGATTATGGTGTTTTCATAATCGTTGCAAGCCAAAATCGTAATTGCGATTAAAATACGATTAATTGAGAAGCCCTAACGGAGACTGCATACATTTCGTAATGTATGTATCGTGACACCCAGTGCTGCTTCTTATACTCAGCTGAACTTTGAGTTTATGTAAAGAATAATAACTGGCTATTGTTGAAAACCCCAGATTTATGCTAATCTGGGAGAAACACAAACTGGGGCAAAATTATTAGAGGAAGTTAGCCAGGCAGGCATGCTTTGGTTTTGTAGCTTATGCTAGATTTCTAGCTTACATTTTGACTTGTAAGCTCTTTCCTAACCAGGTGTTTCTGTCATATTAGTCCCATGCTCACTGTGTCTACATGAGGAGAAACTCAGAGTTTAAATCGCCCGTCCTGTGTAGTTACAGTTGCTAAAATATCAGACTTTACTCTTGGTGGATTTAGCTCACTGTCAATTCTGCTCATTTTTAAACTGATTAAAAAAGTTCTCCCAGTTTCCTCCAAAGCCTTCAAGCTGCAGGAACAAACGTGTTATTTTTATGAAACACAGAGTCCCTCCTTTGATTGATGTCTGCTGTACTTGAATCCTGACCCCTCTAATGCTATTTACCGCTAACTGCTAATGGCCCCTTCAGAGTGCAGATTGGCACACAGATAACCCGCTTCCCCTCAAGGGGGGGGAGAGTTACGTAATAAGTGGCAGGAGGTGATGAAAAATGTGAAATATTCAAATGTGTTATTGAGAGCAAACACTATTCATAAGGCTTCCTCTCAAGCCTCAGAAAAAAGCTGCTGCATCTGATTTTTAGCAGTCGTTGCTCAGAAATGAACTCGGAGGAAGCGCACAAAATGTTAATGGCATAATTGTGTTATTTATTTTTCAGAAATAAGAAAATCCTATTAATAAAAACACCTTTACACCCTGGTCACCTTTTTTTAGATACTGTATCCAACCTGTCAGGGAAAGGGTGTTTCACTGAGTGGGAATGCCTGGTAGGATGTGTAGGCCCGGGTTTCTATGGCAACCATCTGCTGCTACGCTCACAAGCGTTCGTCGGCAGCCCACACAGTGTGACATCCAGCAGCAAGCCAATCTGAGAGAGAAAGTAAATCTGTGATTGAATGTTAACACGAAAGGGCCAGGAATAATAAGGACACAGTTCAAACTGAGTGGTTGGAACACAAGCCAAGGTGCATTTTATCCAGAATATCAAAGTCTTTCAGGACTCTGTTGAGTTTCCTGCTGTTATAGTAAAGACAGAAGGGGGGAGGTGTGTAGCATACAACACACTTCCATAATAGACTGAACAGAAGGATGTGAAGCTGCTTTCAAATGTGTTGGAACACAAGCTTGGTAAAGGATAAGTAAGTTGAAACCACTTTTAGAGAACAGGTACAAAGTTAAGATGCCAGCCGTCAACCACAACTTCCTTGTTTAAAGGGGCCCTATTCGGCTCATTTTCAGGTTTGCTTTATTTTTTCCCATACTGCTGGTGCTGCAGTTTAATAATAATAATAATAATAATAAAAAACAGCCAAAAATCTGCATTTGTTTAAGATATGAAACACAATATCTGCCTTTTAACTGAGAAGAACAACGTTAAATCAAGACATTTTTACTGAAACTGAATCTGACGAGTCAGATTTGTAGTAATGTAGTCACGGTCTGAAAGGATTTCATATACAAAAGAACTATAGATGACGCAATGATATGGTATGCGTCTTAACCATTCAGATAAGGGGGCTTAATGGATACCTCCTCTACATACTCAACTAAAGACAGATGTGTAATGACCACAAAGACACAAAAACATTAACAAAAGAGAAACTAAACAACTGTAAAGTCTGTGAGTGATCCCATTATGTCCTTGTCTGCTTCTCCCTCCACCACTATAATAGAACTGGGGCCAAACAACCAGTGTGTGTGTGTGTGTGTGTGTGTGTGTGTGTGTGTGTGTGTGTGTGTGTGTGTGTGTGTGTGTGTAGGCACCTGAAAGCACCAGTCTATTGTGAACACACACTTTCTTTCTCTTAAGTACACTTGTGTGGTGCGTAGGATTCACTTCAATTTTAGGGGCCACGCTCTGGGAACAACTCCTAATCTGGGCAAACTGCACTCGCATACTTAACGTCAGACTGTATATGCATTACTCATTGCCGCCTAAAGACAACCCATTGACAAAAAGAAAGCGTGACTAAGAGCTTGTGGAGGACAATGTATTCAGTGAGAAATGCACACATTGCAGAGCTTATCTTCTTAACAACACTGAATAAAATGTGTTTTTGTGGGAATGGATGTCGAAACTGACCAAAAATACTAATGTTATTGTTGAGTGATAACTATGTGGATGTGTTTCAGATGCAGGAGACGGGCGGTTCCCATCACGGCTCTCAGAGGGCGTTCAGTGTCCTGGACCGTCTGCTGCTCACACACCCTGTGTGGCTGCAGCTGTCACTCAACCAGGACTCCGCCCTCTACATCCTGCTCAGAGAGCCTGTCGGGGTACGTCAATAAGACTAAATGAATACATTTTAACACACATTAAGACATTAGAGTCAGAAACAGAATACTTTATTTATCCTGGGGGAAATCATAAAACTGTGGTATTGAAGAGTTGAGATACTTATCTCAGGGTTGTAATTTCCTCAAACTCAAAGTTCATGTTAATTAAAGACACTTCAAATGGAATAGTTTAACATTTTGTCGATAAAACTATTTTTTTTTTCTCACAAACTAAAGCTTCTCTGAGGTTTTGACATTACACCATAGCTCATATTCATTGTTTTCCCTTTGCTTTTATTCTGACTCTACATTGCTGTTCACCCTCTGTGCCTCCTCCAGAAAAACATAACAAAATATATTTTTTAACCTCCCTGTGCGTTATGTTTTGCTTCTGCTATGCTTACAGACCTTTTTGGTGCGTAAATGCAGCTTCAGCCAGAGAAAGGTGCTGTGTTTGAGAGCGACGGGGGACAAAAGTGCCTCCTCTGTTAAGGAGTGCTTCATCTGTGAGGAGGACTCCAGTGAGTATAAAACAAGCTACATTAGCATGAATTATCCACCTGTGAGCGGCGCACAAAACGCTACATTTCTCTGCTCGTCGATTTTGTTTTAGCACAGCTCATTCACTCACTGGGTGAAGTAGTGCGGGACACAGGGGATAGGTACTTCAAATCATTTGCAATTGCCAAATTTCCTGTTAGATTTAAAGTCTCCCACTACCTCCACAGCTGTCAATCAAACTCTGTCTCTTCTATAACCAGCATTCGCCTTGGAGAGCTCAGCGCTCACCTTCCCTGACCTGTGTCGCCTGGTGGCCTTCTACTGTATCAGCAGGTGATGTTTTATTTGAACTAAAACACAGCATGGTCCAAATAATGTGACTTATTGCTTTGTTTCACCAGTTTTCACGGCAGCACATAATGATATATCAGTCAACATCGTGCTTTCACATTTGAAAACAGCTCAAAGCAGCCAATCAGAAATCCCTTATGTGTCCCACAGCAGGTAAATATACATTGTTAGAGCAAAGGGGACAGTGCAGATTAAAAGGGAAATACAATCAGTAGACCAAAATATTAAATTAAGAGGCAAGCAAACGTTCAAATACGTACACATCCTAGGTAAAAATTAAAATACATTATAAAAGTACGTGTCCAAATCATTTTTGCCACCTGATGTCATTCAGCGTGCACGTTCTGGAAGATTCATGGCCACACACATACTGAGTATTTCTATTATTTCCAGAGATGTGTTGCCCTTCCCGCTGCAGCTACCAGAGGCCATCGCTAAAGCAGCGACACACAGGCAGCTGGAGAACATCTCACACATGGGACAAGGTACAGGGACGAAGACCTCTCATTCTTTTAAACATATTAAATAACTTTGATGTTCAGTTTTTGGCATTTAGTTCAAAGCAATCAAATGCTAGTCCCACATTTCACCAATCTTTGTGTTACTTTCACATTGCTTACTATTGTTTTAAAGCAACTACTTTACTTTGTCATTTGCTCTAAAAACATTAGATACTTTACTAGATTATCCTTTTAACTGTGCTTGCATAAGAGCTTTATGCTAGCATTGTGGGTTTAAGGTGGTGAAGTTAACATACTTGCTAAAAATCAGTCATGTTGATGTTTAGTTTGAACATTTAGCTCAAATGCTAGCTGCTAGCATGGCTATAGACTTTTTTTGCTACGATCACATGGCCTACCAACTACCAAGAAGAGACTCTTCCAAATGTTTTTACAGTGTATACATTCTTCCTGTAGATTACTTATGAAGCAAGACATCATTTTAAAATGTCCACCTTGCAGCATTTGATCGTGAGGATACAGAGAAAGTCCTCTGTAACAGCTCCTCCTCAGCAGCGTATTGCAAATGTGATAAACTAAAGGAATGAGTGCAAGAACTGACTGCCAGCTTGCATCTATTTTAACATGGAAACATGTACTGAGCAGCAGCAGTGAGCGAGGCGTGACTTCGGTTTGGCTAAAATTGACACCAGTTAGACACAGTATGTGTCCCCGACTGCAGCTCGGAAATAAAACACTTTTCCTCACCGTGGTTCTGCAGGTTCAGTCTGCTGTAGTCAGATAAACCTACATTGCACATATCTAAGTGCTTGTTTGTGGTTCGTTTGACTACAGGTTTTTGTAAAATGACAAAAAGTCAGGTTTGGGGAAAATAGGAACCAAGTCCAGTTTAAAGGACTAAAAAAGGTAAGGTAACAAAAAGTGAGCTTTATTAAAAAAAAAAGCCGAAGACAAAAGAACACAAGACACCAATTAACATTAACAACCTGGGGAGCATGACAGACAGGAACAAACGTACAGGCGGGAAAAGGCAGGAGACATGGACTAGCAAAGACGTGAAGGACAAGGTGACATGGAAAGACAACGATCAGACATGGAGCACAGGGGAAGACAAGACTAAATACACAGAAGGGTAATCACAGGACAAGACACAGCTGGGCAGGGGAGGCAGAAACACAAGGGCAACAGGTGAACACAATCAGACAATCCGACACACTAACGACAGGAAGGCAAACACAGGAAGTAGGATCAGACAAGACACAAGGAGGAAAACATTTCAAAATAAAAAGGTGGAAAATGAAAACATAAATCCAAAAGTAATCTGAAACGAGGTTAAGTCATTAATGAGAGATATAGAGATTCTATGTGTACCATTTCAACACAAGTGAATCATTAGAAGCCTAATTTAGTACATATTTACACAATTGCTGCGACAAATACAAAATTATTGGGTTTTTTTGTTGGTATTTCTGCACTTTTTTTAATGTATAAATGAAAAACTAAACCCATCTTTTTCCTGACTAGACTTCTGGAGCCCCCCGTCTGCTTCAGAGATCCAAAACGGACCGCTGGACTCGGGTGCAGCAACCAGCGGCAGCCAGAGTCAGCAGGACCGCTTCACCCTGCTGACCCACGGGAGGCCCGGGAAACTCTGCTTCATCAACCCTCTCTTCCTGCAGCTGGAGCTTAGCAAGGTTAGTAACTCTTTGTAAATCCATTAGGAGGGATCTAATCCATCCTCCTATATGACTGCTACTGTTTGCCTTGCACTTCACTTTAACTCCTCGATAAATAAATCACTGGCTCGTGTTATATAAATACATCGTTCTCTTCTACAGCAGCCACAACTCATTAAGCACAGTGCCTCCAATAAACGGCACCGCTTCAAGCGCAGCATGCGTCTCCGGCTCTCCGAGTCCTCCATGAATCTGTCCCTGGAGGGTGTCGGCTCCTACTCGCCTCCCTCGTCCCTGGAGCTGCCCGGCGGCTCGGAGAGGCTGCAGAAGGCCGGAGCCAACCCGATGAGAAAAGTCCATCCGGGGGCGGGAGTCCTGAGGAGAACCCCCGCCATATCCACGGGGTCTGCAGAGGAAGAGGACGTGATATCTGTCTCCGTGCCAAAAGTAATACGTGTTAGCATCTTGAGTTTTACGTGTTTGAGTTTGGATAATCCTCTTACAGTCTCATGTTTTTTAATAATGTAAACAAATCCCAACTTTCGCATGGTTTACCCATTTTCTCAACTCATCTAAAGTCTATTAGTGCAAAGAGCTAGAAATAACCCACCACAAAATCCCATTATATTGTCGTTGCAATTTAAAATCCGTTTCTGTCTAGAGATTGATGAGTAAGGCAATAACTGCACAAAACACAATATTCCCATGATAGTCCTCCTAAAGATCTTGATGGCTTGCAAGCAGGCTCCTTCTAACAAGTAAGCATCCTACAGTGCTAAACACAGAACCTTTAAAGGTGGCACAATTGTTTTTACAATAAATCACATACATGTCGTCAAATGCCACCCGGGTCTTGTGCTCATTAAAAACACAAGCACTACAAACTGAAGGGGATTTCCACCAGAGGGTGACCAGACGTCCCAAGGTCAGTTTCTATCTCTCCCACTCACTTTAATCTTGCAGTATTAAAACATATTCTTATCAAGGATTACAACACCTAAGGATTACTTTTCTCAATGGTTACATCTCACACCTTTTAATCCAACAATTTCCGTTCCATGATGCTGTTAAATGATCGTTTCTGTCCTGGTCCAGACGTCTGCGAAGGTGGAGGATCCTCTGAAGCCGAAGCAGTCGGCCAAAGCCCAGGGGCCAGGCATCGAGGTGGCGGTTCTGGCTCTGGAGCGCCGCCCGGCTCCGTGCCTGGCCGAGCTGGACAGCAGCAGCTCCTTCAGCAGCATGGACGAGGACGATGACTCGGATTCAGATCCTGAAAGCATGGCCCGAGCCCAAACTGACGCCTACCGTCGGCCGCCGCTCGTTCGATCTCGAGGCCGCGGCGGCCTGCACCGCATGAGCGAGGCGTTCGTGTGTTTCTTCGCTCCAGATAAGCGGCTGACGCGCCTGGTGGAGGAGCTGTCCAGAGACCGGCGCTCCACCTTCGGGGCCATGGTGCAGGACTTCCTCCTGGAGCAGAGAGAAGTGCTCAAATCCCTGGCTTCCTCTCCTTCGGCCACTTCCTCTGCCCGTGTGACCTCCGTGCAGATGCTGCAGGGTCTGCGCCTCTTCCTGTCCCAGGCTAAGTGCCGCCTGCTGGACAGCGGAGAACTGGAGCCGCCTATCGAAACCCTGGTGCCGGAGAACGAGAAAGGTGAACACACTCACCTGGGAAATGTGAGAATGCAAATATTGCTAAATGAAGGAAAAACACATTTTATTCGACTCTAATGTAAATAAATATCCTTGTGAGGCAGTGTTTACACAGAATGTCCTCAATGCACAAATTAGATCAAGAAGAGATTGCCCACCACATATCAACAAATACTCGCCTCGTGACAACCTGATTGGTTCATATGGCATTTGAACATCTTTAAATAACACGTTGTTTTTGTAGACGGAGGAGGTTGCGCGCTGCCAGAGGACGCAGGTCTATGGAAACAGACAGGCAGCCCTTTCTCTCAGCCCAGGCTCCAGTGAAAGGCACTGTCAACACAAAGTAGTTTTCTCGTGGGAAGGGGGGGTAGAGCCTCATTCACTAGAGCTCACATCGTCTCTGATATCTAGAAAACAGCGTTAGGAAACATCCATCACATCACACCACGAGTGTGCTTCTTCCCCTTTACTGTAAAGACATGGCGCCGCGCTACAGGAAGGATTCCAGTTCGACCTTTTGACACACTCCTCTGCGTGGGTTTCTCTCTTTGTGTGTGTTCGCAGGTGTGTAAATGTGTGATGCTTACTTTACAGTGCAGAGGCTTCAGGGGGAGAGGGCTCGGCCGCTGCCTTCCCTCCTTCCCTCCTTCCTTCCTTCCTCCTGATTCTGATTTATCTCGCACTGCGTCGGTGGGAGGCATTTGCATTTTTTTTTTCTCCCCCTCGTTTATCATAAAAAGATATCACAGTCCCACGCTCACTTGAAGAGCAGCACGATTCAGGGGAGGGAGGGATGGAGGGAGGGATGGAAATAGGCAGGATACTTTGTAATCAGTTACACATCTATGAGCACTAACACAATCACATTACATGTAATCTGTTACTCTAGCAAAAGAGAGAGGGATGCTGGGAGGTAGAGAAACAGATGATGGAGGGTGTGAATGATTAATCACAGGAGGGGTGAGGTAGATGGGGCCGGGCCTAGGGGGTGGGGGGGGATTATCCAGGAGGGAAACATGAGGGATGGAGGGCAGGAGAGGAGGATATTGATGATGAGTGGAAAACAGCGAGCACTGGAGATTTGTTACCCACTTAGTCAGGACTGCCCACTATCTGCAGCAAAATCACTGTGTGTGTGTGTGTGTGTGTGTGTGTGTGTGTGTGTGTGTGTGTGTGTGTGTGTGTGTGTGTGTGTGTGTGTGTGTGTGTGTGTGTGTGTGTGTGTGTGTGTGTGTGTGTGTGTGTTGTGTGTGTGTGTGTGTGTGTGTGTGTGTGTGTGTGTTCACGTGGGAGAGCATGCATTTGTAACATGTCCACAAGCTTTGTCTATTACATCTCACTGTTGTCAGGCCAGAAATAAAATGGTATCTCCGGATTGTTAGCCTCTCAGGTGGAAGGAAAAAATAACTTTGTGTTTTAGCCTGGCGGTGCATTTCTGAACGTAAGCAAAGAGGATTTAAAGGAGTAGTTTAACATTTTGAGGAAATACGGTCAATTGCTTACTCTCCGAGAGGGAATAGATTGACATACACACTGTGTGGCAGGAGCCACAAGGAGAATAGCTTAGCATAAACAGACTGCAAACCAAAAGTGGAGGGAAAAAAAGATTTACTTTACTTGGATAGCAAAAACACTTATACAATCAATTGCAATCTAATACAACA
Source organism: Notothenia coriiceps (assembly GCF_000735185.1). NCBI lineage: Eukaryota > Metazoa > Chordata > Actinopteri > Perciformes > Nototheniidae > Notothenia > Notothenia coriiceps. The sequence goes on from NW_011361500.1 coordinate 760,383, forward strand.
AATCTGCAAACATTATTACTTTTCTTACTTTGTTAATTCAACTTTTTAACGCCATGCCTTTTTTAGTTATTGTTTTGAAATTGCAAAAACATTTCAGATTGAGCTGCATGTTTCGAGTAACAAGCTCAATTAATTTCACAAATGAATGTTAAGTGTGATGGAGATGCCTTTTAGAAAATGTAAGTCCTAATAAAAAAGTTAAAATCATACATACTGTAAACCCAATTAGTATGTAAAAGTACCAATAATAAGTAAATGTATAGTATTTTCTATCAACATGCTTTGTTCCTGTATTGATAATAGAGGTGGGGTTTGGTGTCTCGTCAGACAATTCCATTTTCATTATTCCTTTATCACAATCATTCAAAAGCCACATACCTTTCTGGGCCTCTTGCCAGTGCCTCAAGATATGTTGATACATTTCTCTACCTGCAAATCACTACAGAAGTGAAATACAAACAACTCTACAGTAAAAAAAAGCCANATTATTACTTTTCTTACTTTGTTAATTCAACTTTTTAACGCCATGCATTTTTTGTTATCGTTTTGAAATTGCAAAAACATTTCAGATTGAGCTGCATGTTTCGAGTAACAAGCTCAATTAATTTCACAAATGAATGTTAAGTGTGATGGTGATGCCTTTTTTTTTATGGGTTTGGTGTCTCGTCAGACAATTCCATTTTCATTATTCCTTTATCACAATAATTCAAAAGCCACATACCTTTCTGGGCCTCTTGCCAGTGCCTCAAGATATGTTGACACATTTCTCTACCTGCAAATCACTACAGAAGTGAAATACAAACAACTCTACAGTAAAAAAAAGCCAGTAATGTTTTTAGTTTCAACCCAACAATGTCCTCCCCCTCTGTCCTCAGACCTGGCTCTGGAGCGGGCCATGTTCTCCTGTGTGCTGCGGCCCCTCAGGTCCCACCTGGAGAAGGCTCTGGTTGCGTTGCACACCCAGGACAGCAGCAGCCAGCGGCTCGCCCAGAACATGATCCGCCTGAAGGGGGACGTGGCCATGGAGCGGCTGGGCGTGCGGACGGGCGTCCCCGACAGCCGCGAGGTGGAGCGGGTGAAGCAGAAGCTGCACCTGATGCAGAGGACGCACTCGCCCATCGACAAGGTGCTGCTGCTGCTGCAGGTCTGCAAGTGCGTCCAGAAGGCCATGGGATCCCTACATGGTGAGACCACATGCATCGTTTTTTTACGATATACGATTTTATTTTTATACTTTATTGTCCGTTCCAGTCTGACATTTCTCTTCCATCACAGCAGCTCCATATGCAACATAAACAAGGACAAATATTAAAGAGGCCCTAGTCTGCTTTTTGGATTTGTCTTCTTCCTGTTGTGTGTTACAAAGGTTTGTGTGCATGTAAATGGGCTGCAAAGGATAACATCCCAGAACTTCACATCAGAGGGACTTTTCTTTTCCCGCCTCCATTGGACTCTTTGTTTACTTCCTGAACATAGTGACATCCCTATATAACGCTCCTATTGGCTAGCGCTCCGACACATTGTACGTGATAGGCTAAGGGGCGGGATATCTCTGAGCGGTTGACCAATCACAACAGAGAGCTAAACAATCAGAGCAGACTGGGCTCATTTAAACACAATATATTAAAAAAAAAAAGTTTTAACTCAATTCACCACAATATTGATAACATCTGATTCATGTTTGAAAATAGTCTCTGCTAGATCACATTCAACAGTGGGAGTGTCATTTGGTTTTGTGATAAAGTTCTATTTTATTTATAACATAAATACTGTATATATACTGATTTCCAAAAAGAAAATCTTTAGAAAACTCATATTTAAAACGACCTAAACACCATATAAGGGTTAACAAAACATTACAGTCACTAACAAAAATGTTCAGGACTTCATGATGGACTGGTGCTCAAGTTCCTGTATTCACTTGTAAATGGTCAACTGACATTTTCTATTTAGAAATGCTAGGTTTGCTGCTTGAAAGTTTCCCTATTGAAGGAATGAAGGTGAACTATCTTGGCAAAGTTGAGTCTGGTCACTTTTAAAAGCTCCACACTTCAGACGCACTGTATAAGTGTGAGCTGAGGCACGGCCTGTCTGCTTTTCAGCACGACCTGCTGATCAGAAAAAGCTAAATCGTGTCAGTAAAATATTCAAGGTTTTGTAACTTACAAATCGGACATTCTCAAATTCTGATTAAATGGATAACCAACTAAATTAAAGTTGAGAAAAACACACATTTAAACTTTTTTTCCCTGCTGATAAAAAACAAAAAAAACTGCCAACGTTTAAACTGTGCTTAAGTCAATTTTCCTGTTTTTTTCCAGGACAGGAAGTGAGCTGGGATGACTTCCTGCCGTCGCTGTCTTACGTGATTGTGGAGTGTAACAAGCCCCACATCCTGATAGAGGTGGAGTACATGATGGAGCTGCTGGAGCCCTCCTGGCTGGGAGGAGAGGGTACGACCTGAGCTCTGAATGCTGTAGTCCCAAAGCTGTGCTGTGCTTTGATTGGTTCAACCAGTAACAATCATTCTGTCTGTCTGTCGAAAAGAAAGGATTACCATCTCCTTTTAGTCATAATACATCTCAACATGATTTTTCTATATTTTCTTTAATTTTGGAACAAACTAACATACAAATCTCGTTGCCATATTTAATTTGAATACATTTATTATCTTAATTCAGATTTTCTTTCCATCAACCAGCAAATTAAATATATTATTAATACAGCTCTGCAATCTAAGACAGACTAGATAGGTAAGGGGCTTTTTATAGACTGTTCTGGGGACAGATTGTGTCACAAACTTGGAAACACAAGGTATTGTACTCAAATGCACGACCCAGGAGACAGAGGTAAAGTATGAGTAAGATACTTTATTTCCAGAAAGGCTCAAAAAAGGCACAAAGAAAATCGCTCACTAAGTGAGAAACACAATTTACAAAATAACTGACAGCATAAATCAGGCTTGAAACAAGGAGAGTAATCCCAGGCATGCTGACTACCTGCATCGGGACAGGACGAACTGACACAGAACAAGGGGAGACTGGGGAATTTAAAGAAGAGGGCACAGGTGGAAACAATCAGGGGCGGGGCTGGCGCTGATGAGAGCGGGAGACACACAAGGGTAGGGAGTCAAGGAACCTGGAGTGAAGCATAACAAGTGAGTGTCAAAATAAAACAGGAAGTGGGAGACAATACGAAAATGAACCAAACATGAAACATGACTAACACTTTTGATGGGACACAACAGATTGGTCCAATTAAATTGAACATATGTCCTCTCTTTGCGCCTGTACACGCCTCTGCTAGGCCTGGAGTGTTTGGCTCACCTCTACTAGTGACTAATCAGATTTTGGTTTTCACATCTCTTACTGCTTATAACTCCATCTTTGTTTTTCTCGTCCCTTTTTAAATTCTTAATAAGAAAGCAAAGTATGTATTCAGTATCCTACACATTAGTCGACTCTTCGTACCTTCATGAGGCTTAGTTGTATACTTGTTGTTTGCAGGTGGGTACTACCTGACCAGTGTGTATGCCAGCCTGTGTCTGATCCAGAGTCTGGAGCGGGACCAGCCGTTCTCCGGCTGCCTGACAGCAGAGGCCCAGGACGCTCTGAAGGAGTGGAGCTGCAGGAGAAGCCGGGACGCCCAGAGGCAGAAGGAGAGCCAGCAGAGCCAGGTACTCTTCCAGACATTCCTGTTATTCTATTATCAATAGTAGCACACCATGGAAACACTGCTACGGCGTGTGTGGGTTGGCACAGTAAGCTGCTTTGTCACAGGTCTTTGTAAAGCTGATTGATGTGCAGTTTAGGAACTCCTCCTTATTATGTACTGAAACAATTCTATGGGATATTATCCAATGCACCATGTCGAAGCTTTAAAACATGAAGAAAAATGAAGAAGTAAGACTTTGTTATGTGAAATATTAAATGGTAAATGGACTGCATTGAAATACTGCTTTTCCAGTCTACAACCCCTCAAAGTGCTTAACATACACAAGTCATGATCCATAGTTCACACCATACAGGCAGGGGCTGCTGTGCAATGGGCCCCCTGCTCATCACTCACTTGTGGTTAAGTATCTTGCTCAAGGGTACATGTTGACTGCAGGGGCTGGGATCAAACCCCCAACCTTCTTCGACAACAACATTACCTTACAGCCACAGTCGCTCCATATTACAATTTGTTTTTTTTAAAATTGTGAAAGCTTGAAATGTGCTATCACTTACTTACTGGAAATAGGTACCTAAACTAGAAAATAAACTACTTGTTCGATTGTTAGAGGTCTTTACAGATAGGAAAATAAAAGCAGAGGGTCTACTTTAGTTTTCATTTAATAAGATTGTTTCCATATTTCTAAACTCTCCCCTTTTTGAGGGACAAATTAAGTTCACAATTGTAAAACAATGTTATCTGAAATGTAAACACATACAACCTCAACCTGTCGTTTTAGTTAGTTATTAGTTATCGCTGTAATCTGTGAAGTTTGATTCGTAACTATGTGATGAGTCTTTACAGCTTGCGTTTTTAAAGATGTTCTGTGTTCCTAGCTGCAAAGTACCTTTTTGAAATCTGTCCTGATGTCTGAACTTCAGGTTATAATACTCGAAAAAACATCCGACAGACACTAAGAATCATCAAGAAACTTTTTGTACATTTCATGACCGAAACATGCACCTGTTTCCTGTCTCAAAAAAGACACACATGGAGATAATCCCCCATAGAGGTCAGACTTTACATAAATGACACTGATGGCGATGCACTGATCATCAACAGATTATCCTACATCTGCAGCGATGGCCGGTGCAGTTGAACAATCCACCTATATTGGGTTTTTAGAGTCTATTGCTGCTTGAAAAGTCAAAGGCCAAATGTTCTGGATGTCATGCAGAGGTGAATATTTCCAGTGGAACAGTAGGTCATTCATAAAAATAAAAAAAACAGACAACACACCTGGATTTCCCTTCTTTGGCGTGCAATCACAAATTCATTTTCAGGGATTAGTTTTTAGTCATTTTTAGAGGTAATCCGCTGATCTGGCGCCGGATTTCCACATGGCATGCACTATAATACACACACTTTTTCCCTACACTCTCCTCTGATCAGTCGGATTGGTGAAAAGGTTCCACCAGATGCCACGGGGAGAGAGAAAAAGGGCATTGTCATCCACAGCGTTTGTGTCTCGTCACGTGGTTCCTCTCCTGGCTTCAAATAGCCGATCTAACTCACCCGGCAGCCAGATTTTCCACTGACACAGGCGGGGATCAGTGAGCCAAGTGCTATGAAGAAGTGGGCGGTCAGATAACATGAAATTTATTGAGCTGCATCTACTCATCGAAGCAGGCAAACACAATATGCACACGGACAGCGAGGAGCTCAGTGACTCTGTAAGTTTTCACCACGGCAGACCTGTTGATTCTAATTGCTTGTTGTATTTGGGAATCTGTCCGTGTGTGTGTGTGTGTGTGTGTGTGTGTGTGTGTGTGTTTGTGTGTGTGGCAGGGAAGAGGATTCTCACTGGTTTCTTAATGTTTGGTTAAATAGGATTAAGTTGTCATTCTGTGTGTGCGTGTGTGTGATGTGAGGGCGTCTGTAGGTGGCTGTGTCTGGCGTTATGTAACGGCTCAGGTAATGCACTATTGCCGCTAAGTGTTTGAAGATTGTTGAGACTTCTTTTAGTCGTGTCGCTTTCTGTTTTTAAATGGCAAAAAGTTTGCGCTGGAAAACTTCAGCAGAACACGAGGAGAGAACGGGCTTTATGGATTATATTCGGTGAGTTTGGACGAGTGGATTTATTTGGGAGTTTGTCAATGAAGCAGAGAAAAGATGATTTCCCTGTAAAGCCCTTGGACCCGCTGGTTATGTGTGTGTGGGAAGCTTCTGTTTCAGAGAGCGTTTCTTTTATGAGCGTGATTTCGGCTCATTTATCACAGTGGATTATAAACCTGCACCTCCGGCTCCATCTCTCTCCTCCCCCTCTTTTGCCCTCTCTCCATAAGCCTCTTGACCTCTGTTTTGCATGAACACAGTATATATTAACTCTTTATTTTCCCTCCCCGCAGCGGTGCGTTCGGATACTGTTCCAGGACGGGGAGCGGAGCGCCGTGCGGACGTTGCAGTGGAGCGCCGGGGAAACCAGCCAGGCGTTGGCCCAGCTGTGCGCCTCCACCTTCGCTGTGTCCGACCCGCAGCAATACATCCTGTACTGGCGCAGCGGCGGGGAGATGAGGCCCCTGCCCCCCCAAGCGCAGCCCCAGGACCTGGCCAGCCACAGCGAGGGGGGGCCGTCGCTCTCCTACCTGAGGACCGACCACGACTTCAGCAAGATGCGGCGGCTCACCAGAGGTGGCGCCGTGGACCTGAGCGAGTCGGTGTGTGAGGAGTGAGTGGGAGGGGAAGGAGGGAGGAGGAGGGGGAGGATGGAGATGGATGCTTGCTCTCGCTTTTTCTCTCTCTTTCTCCCTCTCGTTCTGTCTCTTTTCTCTCCGGGCGGTGTGCGGTGTCTCGTCGTGGGTCACGACTCGTTGTGAATAACTTCAGCCGTCAGACTCGGAGCAGAACCTTTAACGGTAAACTCTTTCCTCCAGAACGGAGCGGCGCAGCGACGTTAAGACAACAGTCGTACCAATCAGAGTGGCTGCTGGTGTGTACTACTATTTTTGTGACATGGAAAATGTGTAATAAATGGATTTGGTTGTTATTTTGAAACATGAACCCAGGGTTATACCGTGAAGGGATTACATCATTAAAAAACGTGAGGTGGCTCAAATCCAAAGACAAATTCTGTGAGACTACTGTTGCCTGGAAACAAACTCACTTCCTGTACGTACAAGAGATGGCAAATTGTCCACCGTGGTGATGTAACTCTCTCACTGTATAGTTCTGGGTGAAATCTAAACAAGACACTTGGATGTTTTATTGTGTGTAAAAGTCTGCAGATCCTCGGATGGAGTGTTTAAAGGGTTTGGAGATGCAAACTTGTCTGTGCCCCCTGGAATACAGTTTGAAGTGTTACAGCCAAGACCAAACCTCAATACCAAAGTGACAAAAAACCACATATGTAGGACATTTTGTCATTAAAAAAAGGTGTTTACTTTGAAAGGAATCAGGTGTAGAAGCTCTAAGGAAGCTTTAAATCAGTGGTTACTTTTAGGATCACCCACAGAGACGATATTATTTTTAGCTTTTTTGAGAAAAGGCGCTCACTCTCCTTTCTCTCGTATTAAGTGTTTTTGGCTGCTGGAGTAATGGGCGAGTAGGAGGGAAGTGACAGAGCTCTGTTTTTAAACCATGTGAGAAAAAAGGCAACCTGTGACATATTTACTGAATGACTTGCGAATGTATCAAAATCTTGTTTCCTTGTTTGACTTTAATCCTTAATCACAGCTGCGTTACGGTTCACTGCTTCTTCAGTTTTCTCTCTTTGCCGTACTGTAAGATAACACACCACGTTACAACAATAAACCTGTGGGTGACCGGTCGAATGTAAATGTAAACGTCACCAGCTTCTGGCGACTCCTGCTGCAAGTCATCCCCATCCACTGACTGTTCATCCCTGATTATCATATTATGTATTCTAAACTTTTGAATTGTTCAATTTGTTGGGTAGATATCAAACCTAAGTATGGATGTGCGACATATCTGGAGATCATTTGGAGAACTACAGTATGATGTGTTTTCTGAAACATTATTGCATGCTTTTTTTTTCATTTAACGTGAAGGTTCTGCGAATGTGGCGTGTGTGCGCGTGAAGCATGTGTTCATTGTGAGAGCTCACTATTTATTTTCTCAGTGTGAAAACACATTACTGTATTTTGTCAGGTATCTCAGTATCGCAATAAAAAATTGCAATATCTGTTCAGTGTTGTTACAACCAGTTTTGTTTAGTGGTTATTGGATAGCAGGGTCGGCTCTAGAACAAATCGAATGGGGGGGAAATCATTTACCACGGGGGGGCACATAATGCCGTCAACAACCAACACACAAACACCAACGCAACTTCAATTTAAAAAAACATGCTGTAAAGTCTGTTGTCTTTCACGCACATTGCATGGGTGTAGTGCTATTTTAGCGCACCTATGACTTGTGCATACATGCACGGTTGTGGCTCGACCACCAAAACAGAAACATATGGCCACCATATAAAAAGTGTGCAAATGTATTTAGTATCCTATCCATGTGAACATGTTTTAGGTGGGGGGTGGACCTAACGTCCTCTAAGAGGGTCTGGGGGCATGCTCCCCCGGGAAGATTTTTTATATATTGAAGTTAAATGTATCAATCTGGTGCACTTTGAAAGCAAAATTAAGAGATCTATGGATACATCTCTCAACATCCATATGAAACAGAACTGGAAGCAGATTAACTTTTTCTTTATGGATATTTTACTAATCACTCCCATTTTAAATGGTATTCTTGTGCTACTGTCCTATAGTATTTCATACCCGTTTTTCATTTATTCTCTTATTCTTTAATAACTATAATGATCATATAAAGGTGTTCCTCGCAAATACTTGTTTACATAAATGGTGACCAAACCGTTTGAAACCCACTGAGATAACCTACACTAAAGTTAACTTTCTAAACACTGAGAAAGTCCTTTACCTCACGGAGCTGACGTTATAAGATCCTCTCAGTCTGACAGGAGATGACTCTCTTCCACCTTGGTGTAGAAACAGCTCTTTTGTATATCCGTTAGCATAGCTAGCTAACCAGATGCTAACAACAACATTCCACGTTACTGCTCGCGCACTCACAAAATGCGCTCGTGCCTCACACACACACAGGCCGTTTCTCAATCGCGAGGATGCTTGCTTGGTAGCACATGTCTTCGGAGTCACTTCCTTCAGAAGCTAAGCGAGAATCTTTCCTGGCATTCGGGAAACGAAGGCAGTTTCTCAATCGCGAGGATGCTTGCTTGGTAGCACATGTCTTCCGAGTCACTTCCTTCAGAAGCTAAGCAAGAATCCTTACTGGCATTCGGAAAACGAAGAGTGGAACAGCCGAGCAAGTGTGCGTCACATGAGAGGCCCCGCCTTACATATTCCGCCACAGATTTTGGGAAATTGGTCTGTGCGCAAAGCATTGTGGGGATTTTAAGACCGCAGAGGATACACATGTGCAGCCTCGACATTTCTCACCACGAAGGACGCCGGGCTCGGTAAAATTCCAAGGAGCCTGGACATTGGAACAGTCATTCGGCAGGACTCGATGACGTAGCATCCTTGAAATAGTGGCTCTGGAGCATCCTTCCTTGACATTGAGAAACACCCCTTGAGTCCGTAAAAGGATTCCGATTTGCCATCTCTATCCATGCAGGGAGGGGCGGGACTTTATTTAGCTGGGCCACCATGCGGCCAATCATATGCAAGGATCTTACCATTATGTGAAAGAAGAGTTGGGGGCAGACGCTACAAAGACAGCAAGTGTAGTGGTATACGCCAGCTACACAGAGCGATGGGGAGATGTGGAGCCGGATTTAAATGCAAGCGCGTTGGAAAAAGTCAAGCAATGAGCGACAACTGAAAAAGGAAGCAGCATCTGGCTGCATTTCAATGATATTGGAGAAAGCAAAGCTGAGTGCAGGATTTGGAAAAATGAAAATAACCTTCAGAGCAGGGTTTTTTTTGGTAACTACTCAGGATTTATTGTCAGAGGCAAGGCCGGATAAGTACCTCCAGGGGCCCCTGGGCACTGAGTGCTCATGGGCCCCCCTCCCAACCAGTGGCGGACTGGGGGGAAAAAGTGGGCCGGGGTTTAATTGACAAACAGGCCCACTTAATGCGTGGCATATTGAATTTTTTTCAAATCCGCGCGGCAATAATAGCGGCTCTCCGGCCCACGCACAGCCCCAGCCCACCAGGAAATCTCCCAGTATTCCCAATGGCCAGTCCACAAAATGAGACATGAGTGAGGGTGGGGCTGTGATTCGGCTATACACCACCGCCACGTAGTAATAAAGTTGAGCGCATACATAGTGAGATCTACAGTACAGAGACGATTTATAAAATATATTAATTTGAGCCAAAAAACACATAGAAAATGACTCCGGGAGAAACGGTTGGAAGTGAGAGTATGTAAACAAAATTGGAACAGTCCAGGGATTCGACAAGAAAAAAGTCCGCTAAATGTATAAATGTAAAGGATTTCCCTTTTACTTATAAAAAAAAGAGTTTCATTACTGTTTGGGACACTCAACCTACACCTGTTCAGTTCTTAGTTCATTATACTACAAAAAAATAAAATTTCTTTATAAAGTTAACTTGTAGCATTTTTTTGACATTAAATAGTCACAAGGGAGGTTTTATAAATAAAAACATGAAATATCACTTTTGTAGGGAACCTACTCCCACATGTCATCTGATTTTCGAAATCCTTAGCGTTTCATTGTTGTATATTAATTCATGGGAATAGTTCTAACTATGTCTTTGTTACACTATAAAGGGCTGGAAAAATCTCTCCAAAGTTCAGTTTGTTTTTTTTAATTGTTGAGACCCCACTAAACCAAACCTTTACCCTCCCAAAAACGGCAAAGAGACCTTGGGTAACCAGCTGAAAACATACTAACCAGCGTAGAAAAAGAATTGCCATCTTGGTTATCTTAAGTTTCCCGCTCGCTTAAGGGTATGTTTGGTAGCAACTGTTATTTTTTCACCCCCGAAGCACGTACGTCAAAAGGGGTTTAGCTTTGGACAGAGTGGGAGACTTTAGACTTTTACCTTTTGCCTTTCATATGTTCCAAATAACGAATACCTAGTAGTCTTTAGTGTAACCTACATTGATACTAATTGGGAAGTCCGTCGCAAAAGAAAATAGGCCAAATTACAGGTAACTTTGTGTTAGCCAAAACTAAGTTCTGGTTGTTGTCCTCCGTTCTGTAAGGTAAAAAACGATGGATCGCGGTGCACAAAACTAACAGGACAAAGAAACAGGTTTATTCAAACGCTCAGTATAGTAACTCACTATTTATATTATATGGATCGGCTAAAAAACAGAAGAGTTTGCTACGATTAGCTACCCAACCTACACATCAGAATGCTATTCATTATTCTACAATATGGAACAAAAGACACGTTGCGCGGTACAGCAAAAAAAAGCGGAGTTCCGGAATTAAAACTCCGAGTCACAATCGCAACACCAAAATTTTTTTTTTAAGTTTCTAGTCAATCGACCTCAAAGAAGGGCAATGTACTATACTTGCTGTAAGTTCAAATAATGATAGAATGTCTTTCGGGTATTTTGATTGTGTNCCTAGGTATAAAAGTCACGGCTCACCACTGCATTTGAGTGTTCCCAAAGAACCAGTGTTCTGCAGTTTGTGTGGGCCTACTGTACTGTTGCACAGTTTACTGTAGAAACTATGTCCAGGACAAGGTATTTGGAAGTTTTGGAAGATTCATAGCTAACCACACTGAAGATTATGGAGGTATTGATCAGTCTTCTCATATCTCTAACATCACCAGAAGTAATAAAAGGGGTCATTTCTCAAAATGTTCCCCGCGTGATTTATTCACCATTACAATAGCCCCACCTAAAATAATTTCCACCAGCCGCCACTGACGGATGTCTTTCAGTCGCCAACATGTGTTTTCGAGACACTGATATTAACAGGGAAACCCTGCAGGAATCAAATGTCTCGCCTCTGTTCCCCTAACACTCATTTGTGAGACAGAAACACAGAGGACTGTTTGTATGAAGAAAAAAAAATGCAATGTAATGTAATGTATGATGGGATCACAGACACGCTGCAAACGGTGTCCGCCAAAAGTCGAGTCCAGTGTCTATGTAGTGTCATTTTTATTTGTTATAGTTTGGGAAGATTGAAAATCGGTAGGGAAAGTCAGCTAAGTCGGTAGGCGGTAGAAACATGTAAAAAGCGGTAGACTGCCGCCCAAATCGGTAGGGTTTGTAGGTATGATCACATCAGTCCGGTTCTGAAATCTTTACATTGGCTTCCAGTCGGCCATATTATTTGTTTTTAAAGTAGCCTACTATTGCTAGTTTTTAAATAATTACAAGGTTTAGGACCAAAGTATATTGTTGAACTCCTACACAATTACGAGCGATCAAGGTGCCTCAGGTCTTCTGGGACGGGTCTGCTATCGGTTCCGAGGGTAACAACAAAACATGGAGAGGCAGCATTTAGCTATGCCCCGACACTCTGGAACAAACTACCCAAATCATGCACGTCCGCACGCTTACCATTTTTAAATCGTTTTTACTGTATTTATTCATAAAAAGTATTTTTTTTTTTTTTAAAGCACTTTGAATTGTCGCGTACAGAAAAGTTCTATATAAATAAACTTGCCTTGCCTAGCCTATATGGGTTGGAATGGATAGTGATGGGAATTATGGCTCTTTGAAGGGAACCGGATCTTATGGCTCCGTTCCTTTGCGAGAGCCGTTCAAAAGAGCCGTTTTTAGAGTTAATAGGTTTATCTGCGAAATATACCTTAATTATAATAATTCAATCAAATGTAGCCCTGTTTTGACTAATGATGTATATGTGTACAGTACACATATATCACTTAAATTATTCAATAGCTACATCCTTTGTAGGCTACTGAAGTATTCAAAAGTAAAAAGTACATTTTTTATATAAATGCAATTGTTTTCATTGCATTTACAGACCCTTGTAACTCTCTGATTGTAGAACCACGCTAAAAAAAAAAAAGGAGATAGCAACACATACAGTATACAAACTGACAACAAATCTTTGCTGAGCCTAAAAATAATCATAAATAAATTACATAATGAAAATAAATATATTGCAATGCTCAAAACAGCAGCATCCAACAGTCTCTAATCCTTGGATATTATGTCACTGCATGCATGCACGTTCGCGGGCGCGAGCCGACACATCACTATTATTGGATGTTTTATCAAACTCTACCATCAGAGGGCAGCAAATACCAACACATTTTACTCCTACTTATAAATAACATGTCAAATATGTATTCAAGATTTGTGGTTTCTAATGTTGACATCCTAAGGGATTTGGTATTTTTTATCCCTATTTCAGCTAGTCTAAAAACAAAATGTAATCTTTGATCAAATGTATTCAAAAGCAAACCCCTCACAAATCTGACTTAATACATTATATGGCCGAAATACAAAAAAAACTGAAAGATCAAGGCCGTTTGTATTCTTTTTATAATATTTAGATAAATTATAAAGGGATAGAAAACTACTACAGTATAGTTTTACAGGTGAATGACTATTACACATTTGAAATGTAATTTGAATGTCACATTTTCAATATCAGTCAGTGTCACAGCATACTTCTTCATTGTTTCTATAAGCATTTTATAAAAGCACTATTTGGGGTTAGATTTTATTCATTAGATGTAAACAATAATTTGTATTTTGTCGAGACATTTACGGACACAATGACCAATGAAACAAGGACAAAATGATTCAGTAGTCACAGCATATACATTTTATTTAATAAAAGACTGTTCAATGTGCCCTGATGTATTTTAGGTAAAATAATGCAATATGATAATGTGAGTAAACAATCAAATGTTTACCTGCACAGGGATTAACACTAAATTAATTAATTAATCTTTGAAATATGTTTGAGCTAAATCAAGTAAAAGTACAGTCTATTTAATGTAAATCCAAATTGAGGAAAACTCACAAAAGGCTTGAAAAATTAACATTCAAACTTGTTGTCAATATGCTGTCACTTGCTCCATCACTAGCAGGAAAGTGATGGAGTTCAGCTTTAACCCCCAGCATGCCAGGCTATGAGAGGTGAGTAATAGGTATTGAAATGTGATTATCTGGGTGAGGTTGTCTTTGCGCTACACATTGTATTTCTATCTGACCCCCCCTCCCAGTTTTTGCACTCCCTTCTCCTCGTACTCTGCCCTGCTCAGCCAGAAGGACTCCTTGTCCTTCATGATGTTGGCGAGCACCGCGCCGCCCAGGAACACCATGTGCTTACGCCGGGGGGGGTCCTCGATGCGGATCTTGAACTTCTACACAGAAGAAGAAGAAAGAAGAAAGTATTGAATCACAGTGGACTGTGTGACTGTGNACACACAGATCCACAGTTTAGCCACAGTATAGTGAGATTTTGCTCTACAAAGGAAAGTTTCACATCAGTGACGTAAATGCCACATGTACTCCACGACGTTAGCGGCTAACTAGTTAGCTGAAAAACGGCTCACTCTCAGTTTTTGTAAAATTATTTTAAAAAGTGATACACTACGGAGTCTAAAGACATTTAGCTAAACATAAAATATAACCAATAAATGCAGATAGATTATACACAGAATAGTACAAGTAGATCACAATTATTATTATATTTACAACTGAGTGAACAGAGCAACAACTCACCCAAAGCTAAGAATCCTCTAACACTGACGGATTCCCAAAATGCACCACATTCAGCGCAACACTAGCTTCCGGCTGCGGCTTTTCAAAAATAAAATAAAATTACAAAACTATGGCTGAAGTCCCAGTTTAACAGGATTTAATAAAACACACATTCATTATTTACACTGTTACACGAGCAGGGACCGTGATGTTAGCATCTGGTTAGCTAGCTGCACTAACGGACATAAGGATAAGGAGCTGTTTCCACAACAAGCTGCGGCGAGTCCTCTCAGACTGAGGGGCTCAGGTGAGCTAAAGGACTCTCTGAGTGTTTAGAACGGTTTTGTCACAAATTATTCAAAAGATTATTTCCGCGGCACACCTTCATACGATCATTATAGTTATACAAACAATAAGAGAATAAATGAAAAACAGGTATGAAATAGCCTACTATATGGCAGTAAAACAAGAATACAGTTTAAAAGGGGAGTGATTTGTAAAATATTCATAAAGAAAAAGAAAATCTGTTTACAGTTCTGTTTCATATGGGTGCTGATAGAGGTATCCATAGATCTGTTCATGTTGCTCTCAAAGTGCAACAGATTGATGCTTTCAACTTCAATATTTAAAAAAAAATCTTCCCGGGGGAAATGATTGGCTACGGGTATTCTTTTGAAGCTAAAAGTTTTAGTTTGTCTATTATGCATAAGGATGGAGCCTTAGGAAGGATGCTGCTTGTTTTAGAGTAAACGTTTTATTTGGTCACTACACAGACATCTTTACCATAGACAAAGATGTTTATGTGGATTAATTGCTAAATTGAAAGCCATTTGTCAAGTTGAAATGTATACCCTAACAATACAATTATTTTTGTTGACATCACCATTTATCCCATTTAGATTGGGTTGACTTTGATTTGATTTGATTTTTAGACCCCGTCAAATCCCGTATAGATTTTAAGATTCTGCTTCTCACCTTTAAGGCCATCCATAACCTCCCTCCTCTGTACCTCTCTGACCTCCTGCACATCAACACGCCCATCCACACTCTCAGGTCCCCCCTCCACTTCACTGCACCCCCCTTCCGTTTAACCACAATGGGGTCTAGAGCCTTCAGCCGCTCTGCACCCCGCCTCTGGAACTCCCTCCCACCTGACATCCGCAACACTGACTTTCCCCATTTTCAAATCACGTCTCAAAACATCTCTTCAAACTCGCATACCCACCCTGATCATTATCCATCACACATCCTCTGTTTAATTTATTTAATTTTTTATATACTGCATTGTCTTGTTTATGTTTCTTATGCTGGTGAAATGCATTATTATTATTATTATTATTATTAATAGTGGCATTTATAATTTTATATATATATATACATATACAGTGGGGCAAAAAAGTATTTAGTCAGCCACCAATTGTGCAAGTTCTCCCACTTAAAAAGATGAGAGGCCTGTAATTTTCATCCTAGGTACACTTCAACTATGAAAGACAAAATGAGAAAAAAAATCTAGAAAATCACATTGTCTGATTTTTAAAGACTTCATTTGCAAATTATGGTGGAAAATAAGTATTTGGTCACCTACAAACAAACACAATTTCTGGCTCTCACAGACCTGTAACTTCTTCTTTAAGAGCCTCCTCTGTCCTCCACTCGTTAACTGTATTAATGGCACCTGTTTGAACTCGTTATCAGTATAAAAGACACCTGTCCACTAGGGCTGTAGCGATACACTAATCTCACGATACGATACGATACACGATATTGAGCTCACGATACGATATATATCACGATATTCAGCCAACGATACGATTCGATATCATTTGATACACTTACATCATTTTCTGAAAGATTTTAAAGGGACAGTGTGATTTTGGTGACATCTTGTGAGTGTTCCATTGACTTGGATTGAATTAATTCAACTGAAAACTGAAAGCATCAATTATACAATATATGGCTCTGACTAGACAGAGAGTCTACAGCTTGCAAATGCTGGACAAAATGACTCAAAAGATGTGGTGAGAAAAAAAATTTCATTTATTGAAACAGTGCCAACTGTAGCTTACAAGCCTTTGAAACGTAAGTACATAAAGTGCAGTATCACAATGGACAATGGAGAATTAAAAGGTGCAGCAGGTGGCCTGTTCTGAACAGATTCTTTTACAGCATTTTTAGCTTAACACAGAATATGAGGTAGCCAATAATTCAAGTCACTAAGAACAATAATTCAAGTCCAAAGGAGTAACATTTAAGCCAAAAACACTAAACAGAAAGGCTCCTCTCTACATAACTGCATCTACATTCTCTTCAGATTTTTGTTCAGGAATATAATCTGATCAACGTGGTCTGGGAGAAGTGCACTCGACTAACTTTTTTCACCATCCTCCCGGAACCGTCCCGAAATACAATCTAAGCCATCCCGAAATTAATGTGGACT
>NW_011361500.1:777179-789125 GCF_000735185.1 Notothenia coriiceps
GTGTGTGTGTGTGTGTGTGTGTGTGTGTGTGTGTGTGTGTGCGCAACAAATACAACATTGGATTTGCAATAAGTCACAATATAATATTCCAAATGTAGTATATAGCTCTATATTTATAAATAAATATATATATATATATAAATGGCTGACATCTTTTTTGTCATTAATACAATTAAATTAAATAGTGTAACATTGTATTGATATAGTATTCTTGCCTTTTTGAAACAACAGAACAAAACAATCTTAGCTCAAGGTCCACTGTTTTGTTTAGTGCAATTATTATTATGAGTTATTATACAAATGCTATGTAACTTTTTTTAATTAATATAAAATGCATTACATTGTGGCTTATGCTACAGATTAAATTGTTAATGGATAATTACTTTTATGCAAAGGTATTATAGAGGATCAGCAGTTGTATAACACCTTATCTAACATCATGGTGCTCCTGTATTTCAATAAAAACAGATGATTAACATTTAAAGGTTAAAAAATATTGTTATTGGATGTAAAACTCTTACAGATAGTTTCTGAGTGTCTCCGTCCAGCACCCTCTCAAGGTACAGCTGCTTCATCTCCCTCTCTAGTCTGGATGGGAGTCCGGGGTACATGGTGCTTCCTCCGGAGAGAACGATGTGCTTATAGAAGTCTGACCTGCACAGAAAAAACAACCAGGATGTAAGAAAACAACATGTTTTGTTTTTCTACATGCCCTTTTTATGTTGTGCAGGTGCATTAGTGAGGGGAGGCAGACCTGAGGTCGATGTCTGCTGCCTGGATGGTGTTGAACAGCAGCTCGGCCACCCCCGCTCCCTCCACGTTGATGAGGTGAGGCTGGAAGAGAGCTTCAGGAGCCCCGAACCTCTCGCCGCCCACCTTCACCTGCCGGCCGTCGGGAAGCTGCACCACACAAAGGAAAACATTTCAATAACTGTAGGGTCTTTTTTGTGATACAGCAAGATGGAAGGTGCCACAATAACACATGCTTTGGAGAAATCCTTCATTTTACCACTCTCATAATAGGACGCAAACTAGAATAAGGGTACACTTATTGGCAGAAATTGAATATAATATGTTTAAATATGTTATTATTTGTTATACAATCACATTGAGTTAAGAATCATGTTTATGTTATCCTACAATAGGGTTGCAATCTGATACCTCACCACAAGATGTCCCTAAATACCAGACACTGGTCTTCAAAAAGCATTGTTTGCTGTTTGGGGAACTGAACATTTATTTAGATACCACTCTTATGTTTGTATGCTTACTAAATATTTAAGTACATATCTAGAAGTTCACTTTTTTGGTCTTTGGTGAAATTATTACTTTAAACGAGAGCTAAATATTTCCTTTGTTTTCAAGCAGTTTAACTTGTTTTCATGTATTTATGCTAAGCTTGGCTAACAGGCTGCTAGCTTTAGCTTCATATTCAGCACACAGTGGCAGGGAAGTAACAGTCGACAAGAAAGTGAATATGCACATCCTTTATATAGCAGCACTTCCTTTGAGTCAGGGGTGTCCAAACTACGGCCCGCGGACCATTTTGAATCGGCCCTCAGCAAATTAAAAAAGTATAATGACTTAAGTATGATAAACTTGTCTTATATTGTACTTCTTAAATATATATGTTCAAATATATTACACAGTTTTCATGTGTTAACAAGCACATTTTCAAATGAATTCAGTCGATTAAAATTGAAAACATGTTCAAGTTGATAAGAAAAAAGCCCAATGTACATAACAACCTTCAAAATATACCCTTCATATTTCCTCCTATTATAAGCAATCTGAAGCTTCTCTTTTAAAGAATGAGCTGCTCACAAAATAAATAAAACTCAGTTTTTTTCTTAAAGCATCTTCAAGTATCAAGAATAATTTACCTACATCGGATGGATTTTTCCAACTTATAACTGAATTTATTAGGAAAATATACCTCACCTGTGGCCCATCCCTTCGTATATTTTTCTGTATGTGGCCCTCAGTGAAAAAAGTTTGGACCCCCCTGCTTTAAGTTAGGGCTGCTTGATTATGGCAAAAAATCATAATCTCAATTATTTGGGTCAATAATTGATATCACGATTATTAAAAACGATTATCCATCTACTTTGAAATCATCCAGTTATTGAATTTTCTTTGTTGAAAAGTATGTTTTTAACAGTTGTTGATTACCCTGAACTTTAAGTATAATTCAACTGAAAAACCAATACAAATAATAATAAATTAAAAAATTGAATAAGAAATAATCGTTTTATTTCGATTATGTTGTTTTCATAATCGTTGCAAGCCAAAATCGTAATTGCGATTAAAATACGATTAATTGAGCTGCCCTACTTTAAGTAGACTAAAACTTTAAGCATTACTGGGATTTTGTTCTTCAACGTACTGTGAAAGTCTCCACCAGGAAGGTCGTCTCTAATGCCAGGCGCTGCTCCTGCTCGATGTCGTATCCCACGTAGCACAGCTTCTCCTTCATCATGCGCACAGTCTCAAAGTCGGCGGTGTGGTTGAAGGCGTAACCGCGAAGAAGCAGGAGCTAATGGCGGGAAAAGGTGAATTTTTCATGTCACAACTTTTTACCAGTTTTCACAGTTTGGCATTTTCTTAATTTCTTCCTGTGCAATATTTAGACTTGTTTTCCCTTCTACAGGACTGAGCATCTCCTGGCTCACCTTAATGAGGTACCGTGTGATGTCACGTCCTGCGATGTCCAGCCTGCGTGTGAGGTGGGGTAAGGAGAAGCCCTCATACACGGGACAGATGTGGGTGACACCATCCCCCGAGTCCAGGACCACACCGGTCAGCAAACCTGTAGACAGAATCAATTACCCAAAGAAAATGTAACCAAACAATTCCAATAATCTTTGAGGACAGACGATACGTTAGAAATGGGTTTTCTTGTGTCTTTAAGCACAAACCCCACCCAAGTATTCCAGTTTGCCCTAAGGAACAACACATTTAAGATTGTATAACATTTTGAAGCCTTACCCTGAGCATACAGAGTGAGCACAGCCTGAATTGCCACATAAAGGCCCTGGAACTGGTACTTCTCAAACATGACCTCAGCAATTTTCTCTCTGTTCTTGGTGGGGTTCATGGGCGGCTCCGTCAGCAGGATCTTCAAGAAGCAAAAAATACATTCACAGCTGTTTAAAAGCCTATTATTGATACGTTGTTCCCCAGGTGTAAAACATTAAAATGTCTTCAGTATTTTACCACTTGTTTTCTTTCTTCATGCCTTGTTCCAATACTTGTCTCACTGAACTTTATTTTGAAAGGTCGGCTCTGTGTTGTACCTTGCACTCTGACGGGTTGATGTCCAGGCGGGTGGAACCGAAGGTGTAGTCCCACAGGTGGAGCATGTCCTCCCAGGAGCGCACCATACCGTTCTCCATGGGGTAGCTGACCTCCAGCATGGAGCGGCACTCGCTGGCCTCATCACCCACCATCAGGTCCTGGTGGGAAGGAAACACGAGGAGACCGCCTTTTTAAGGTGCAGAGTAAAAGAATAAGACTCACAGGAAAACTACTGGCCCATTTTTTCTAAACTTGGTGGAAGGGTGTAGCCTGGGCTAAGAGACAATCGATTATATTTAAGAATGGAGGGGATCCAAATGAGTCTGCGTTCTTTGGTCTTTTTTACTATTTTGTTAGTATCTACAGCTTTGATAAGCTAACGTATAACAAATGATATATCACAAAAATATTAAATGATAAGAATTAAATCTCAGTGCCAGTACAATACCTTCGCATTTTTTGCACGGATACCAACGCTATACTTTTTACAATGATAGTTTTTAGTAATGCATGGATTCTTTTATTTACACAAGCAGCCAAAGACATTATCAAAATACTGTATTCAAAATCAGGTTATTTATCAAAGAATATAAATACTTAGAAGCTTACTTAGCATTTGCTCACATTTTGGTTACTGCTGAATATTATTGAGCATACATGCTTACTTACAAAAAAAGTATTGTGAACACTGTACCCAAAAATGCTATCTTTACAAATCTTCACATTTTACATTTTGTGTGCAGTGAACTTTTCCCTTCTGCTTTACGAAACGTGAGGATTACAAGGAGTAAAGTTCTGCATGATCTGACCTCAGGTTACGTGAGAATACGGACTTAACTGTGTCTTAAGGAAGCTAACAGGTGTACCGTTCTAAGACACTTTGATACATATGAGCTGAAAGGTAAGAAGAGATGGAGGAGAGGAAGAAGGTCAGCTGTTTAATTAGCTTAACAAGTCTTACTGTCCAGACTTACCAGACTGGAATTCCCTTAGCTTTGAACGGAATACAATCCACATTTAGAAACAGCTTTTGTTAGATAAAAAATGTACTTCCTCTAATCCAATTTTAGTTTTAAAGTCTCCTTCTTTTCTGTCTTAAAAAAACACTCTCAATCTGGCACCTTCTCACTCACATACACCTGACATATCACCTTATATACAAAGTGTTGCCTTGTCTAGGCTCACCTGTTATGTATCGCTTTTCTGAATACAATTTGAAATAATGCAAAACATGATCTCACCTTTATCTCAATGTTGCCCACTTTGGTGTTTGATCGTAACATTGGTCGACCCACCATGGCGGGGAAGATGTGTTCGGGGAAGTTGGATCCAGCGAAGCCACACTTGACAAACTACGAAGGGATGTGAGAGTGAAACATGATGTTTTTTGTGTCTATTAAGTTCTTGTTTTTGTCAACGTTATCAAGAGCTTGTTATCCTCAGAAGAGGTTTCATCTTTATTGTTTTTCAGTTATTGAAAGAATTTGTCTAACTGACGAGTGAGTTTTCTGCTCATTCTGTGTGCTTCTTATATCTTTTAGGTTTTCGAAAAATAATGCTAGGTTTGTTTTGTTCTTCTCATGACAATTATATTGAGCTTGTGTGCAAATACAATAGGAGAAAAATAATCATCTTACTCCTGCATTAAAGCCTTCTGAAATAGATAATAACTATACATTCAGTGTAATCCATCACTAGGTCTAATCTGCATGCAGGAAACTGTCCTAGTGTTTATTATCACAATGCATTCACTGGATTATTCATCAGTCAATGCAAATGTGTTAAAATGTGTAGTAATTCATTCGGCAAGCATGGAGCAATACGTGTTGCTACATTGCTTTTAAATGATCTGCTGTTTCTCTACCTGTCATGACTTCACCTCATACTGTTGTGTCTCAACTTGTCTTTGTGGCCATAGACACATTCCTTAGCCTGGAGGGACAATGCATTCCAAGCAGAGGCGAAAAACTAGGATACGGCCATTTTCAGTTAAAGATAACACACGTTTGTCTTAATATATGTTGAAATTAGCATGCCACCATCAGTGTTGAATAACCAATCTGGATGTTGTGATAGCTGAAGTCTCACTTCCTGATTTTCATCCAATCGTAGCTCAGTTCAAAACATCACAACCATTTATGGCTGTGTGTGCACATTAGAGGCAGAGTGACAAGTTCAGACACGTGAGGAATCAAGCTGCACATAGATTCACACCCTTCAGATGTCAACCTTTACATATGATCCAGAAACAAACTTTTAAACGCAGCCACTTTACAATAAAACACGGCTGGTGTGGGTTTGCATGAAAAACAATGTCACAGATTTCTGATAACACTTTGAAAACAAGCGTAAAGTATACTGAAAGAGAAGAAAGAG
The DNA here is from genome assembly GCF_000735185.1 of Notothenia coriiceps. Classification (NCBI taxonomy): domain Eukaryota; kingdom Metazoa; phylum Chordata; class Actinopteri; order Perciformes; family Nototheniidae; genus Notothenia; species Notothenia coriiceps. Next base: position 782,853 of record NW_011361500.1, read on the forward strand.
AAGTAAGCGGTGTTAATACAATGTTGAGGTAGTGTGTGACACAATATATTTGACTTACCCCTGTCCCATTGTCACAGACCACCACTTTTCTCCCCTGGCTATCCATGCTTATCCAAATGTAGCTCCCTCCTGTCAGGACAGGGGTCTAACTAACAAATGACAAATTCAAGATTATTACGCATGAATTTAGAAGAGACAACAAGTGACAGGTAAGCAGAAGTCTATTTGCTGCAACTTCCAGTATGGGCGGGATTACTACATTTGAGGACGCCCCATTTGCTGCGGGGGTGGACCTATACTTCCCCTTTTTATAGAGAAACAGGTAGTGTTTTTTTGAGCAAGTCATTTACAAATTATTTTTAAACTTGACATTTCCTTACACTTTTTATTCTGCAACAAAAAGGAAAGAAATAGTCCTTTTATTGTTTGATGTCCCTACTCATTGTCACTATATAAAACTGGAAATAATGATACTTTGTAGATTACACAATCAAACTGTTGTAAATGTAAGACCCTAATTATTCTGTTGACTGGTTAACATGTTTCGTTATTTGTATATTTTTCAATGTCAACTCTGCAGATTTGATTTGCTCAATAAAACAATTGTAATAAAGATAAGACATAACAAATAATACAAGATTTTAAAAAACAAAATCATGATGAATAACCTTTTGTAAATCTTTGTAAAGTTATGCATTGATAAAAAGGTGAAACTTTTGATAAATCAATCTGGGGCGGACTGGCCATCGGGACGTTCGGGACGAATCCCGATGGGCCGGTACTGAAGTGGGCCGGTCGGACGATGTGGGCCGGCCGGTAAGGGCTCGACATTATAAATGGCCCGCTGGCCCGGAAGCACTATTTAGACACCCCGGGCCAGCATAACGTACTTTCCACTTGCCCGCTCGGGCCACTAAAAATATTGGTTTTTTTAAAAAAAATGGTCCTGTGGTATTGGTATTTTGACTAGCAATTTTGTTAAATTGTTTCGTTTATTAACGCTAGAACATAGCGTTCCGTGAGTCGGTTGTCGTTGTTGGGTGCAAAGCAAACAGCTGTTTGCTGCGGAGCAGGCTCCTGTGAACGGGAGCGCGCTCCTTCACTACAGACTATCGCGCCACCTAGCCATTCGCCAACATTTTTTTAATACCAGCGGTAACTGGCCAAACAATCTTCAAATAAAGGAAAGTCACCGGAGGAGTTAAAGGAGAGTGACAGGGAGCATGAGAAGGAGAGGGAGAGGAAGTTTCAGCCACACTGGCTTGATCGATGGAGTTGGCTTCAATACGATGCCAATATAAACAAGGTCTTCAATGCTGACCTGACCTATGCTGACAGGAAGTGAAGAGTAGAGAATATAAAGGTTTGGCTGAAGGGGAATGTCCCAGCAGTTTAGGAGAATGAGGGTTCTAATCTATTACATAGCCATTACATTTCTAACTCCTGATGACAGGAAGGCAGAAAGTGCATTATACCAATAATACTCATAATAATGATAATAGCAAATTTAGTTTATGCATAAATTACTATTGCACCAAATGTGTTCATTTTCTTCATTATTAGTCGATTTCTTGAACGAATGCTCCAGTGGTTACAGCGGGGGGGCCGGTGGTTACAGTGGTGGGACCGGTGGTTACAGTGGGGGGGCCGGTGGTTACAGTNGGCGCTGGGTCTTTAAGCTTGTCGAGATTATTCCTAGGCGTCCCTCCGGACTGCCTCCGCTGTGCTGTAGTGTTTCTTCCTATGAAGCACTCCATGACGTCATCTAAGTCGGAATGGAGGGTAACGCTATCAGAAAAACAGGACAATGGTCTAGCAACCTCTATTATAAGCATTATAGGAGATACATTAATTAAAAGACTTTCAACTGCATTATATCTGAGGAAAATCTCCTGGTGTAAAGTTGCAAAAACCATTAGATGAATTAACCAAGAAACTACATGCCATCCATGATAATCCTGGGAACTGCCACAAGACTTTCTGACCCAACATTTATCAAATCCACACTGGCGTAATCATTTAATCAAGTGCAAGAAATCAACAGGCTATACTAAAAATGGGACATTATTTTTTAAAGTATATATAGAAAAACCTCTATATTTTAAGAGGAAAAAATAGACTCGTCTATTCAAGTTTAACACACATGAATATATTAAGGTGACATTAAAATGAATATACCAGAAATACGAACTGTATTAAACTTTCTGCTCTAACACTTACTTTAATACTTCAAAAATACTCATAAGGAATCTTTTCATACCGTAAAAGAATCAAGAAAGATATTGGTTACAAATGAATGAAGTAATTTGACTTTAATACACTGAATGTAACATTCCATTAAACAATACTAGATCACCCTACACATTTGTTAAGTGAGGGTTATTTAGATGTTACAAGCAATATGATTTTGTCAGCTATTCTAATTGGCAATGTATATGAAGGAAATATATATTTAACACAGTGAGAAACTGCTACTATTTATCTCTCATATTGTCTATAAAAAACGTGGTAAAGAGTTAATTCTTTCAGTGAGACCAAAGAGCAAAGCTCTACAGTTGCACCTACATTTTGATAACAGTTAAATATTATTTGAATAATAACCATGACATTTCAATGTTGATGAACTTCATACCGGTTTTCATAATCTGATTGTCTTTGAGTCGCTGTTGAAATAAAAAAAAAACATTACATTAACAACACTACCATTATATCTACGCCCCCTAAACACACTGTCGTGGCCCATTTTTAGTGGGATACTCTCAAAACCTGTGCCACGTCAACAAGGGATCCGCTTCTTGACTCACAACTGTTAAAAAACCATCCAAATAAAGCTCTGTAGCGCTGACTTTCTTTGCCTTCCTTGGCCGATTTATTTGCTTCCATATATTAATAACACCAAAATAAACAAAAATTATCAGTATAACGTGAGTTCAAACAACTGTCCCAGATTCCCCGTTCATTGCTGGAGACAATATCCTCCTCACAGCTCAGCTCCACCTTCCTTATATCACAGGTGTGGCTCGCAGTAAATCAAAGGTTTTTCAGCCCCGAATATACTATAATTCGGACACAACACTCACTAATACCTCAATCAGCGGCATACTATAAGCCTAAATTATAAAAATATACTCATTGTCAACACAAAATGCACTTCAGCACTAACAATATGATAGAACATACAGCATTACAACAAATAATACACATAACGCGCCAATATCCCACAACAAATCAATTCATTTATCAATACATAGTCAGAGGTATCATAAGCATAGAAATTCTATACTTGAGATTCAATAAATAAATCGCTTTTTACTAGCTTCAGAGTAAGTCCACAGTAGTAGTAATAACCAAACTTAATTATCCAGATTCAGGAGCACAAGAGTTATGGATATGCAGGCTCTGTACACTATGTTTTGTTTTAACAACACATCGGACAAGACTACTAATATCATGACAGGGTCTCAGATCCTCTAGCACCCAGGAGTTTCCATGGAGCCGAAGACATAACAAATAATACAAGATTTTAAACCAGGAAGAAAGTTCCTTCTGATCTTATTCCATTTATTTCGCTGTTGCATTGTTGGAAGATATTCTCTGACCCATCTCTTCCAGACAGGGGCGGACTGGCCATCGGGACGTTCGGGACGAATCCCGATGGGCCGGTACTGAAGTGGGCCGGTCGGACGATGTGGGCAGGCCGGTAAGGGCTCGACATTATAAATGGCCCGCTGGCCCGGAAGCACTATTTAGACACCCCGGGCCAGCATAACGTACTTTCCACTTGCCCGCTCGGGCCACTACAAATATTGGTTTAAAAAAAAAAATTGTCCTGTGGTATTGGTATTTTGACTAGCAATTTTGTTAAATTGTTTAGTTTATTAACGCTAGAACATAGCGTTCCGTGACTCGGTTGTCGTTGTTGGGTGAAAAGCAAACAGCTGTTTGCTGCGGAGCGCAGCGCGAGCAGGCTCCCGTGAACGGGAGCGCGCTCCTTCACTACAGACTATCGCGCCACCTTACCATTCGCCAACATTTTTTTAATACCAGCGGTAACCGGCCACAACAATCTTCAAATAAAAGAAAGTCACCGGAGGAGTTAAAGGAGAGTGACAGGTAGCATGAGAAGAAGAGGGAGAGAAAGTTTCAGACAGCTTGATCGATGGAGTTGGCTTCTAGTGGTGCAGTGACGCGTCCTAAAACCCTTTTATAATCTATCGATTAGATTTATGATTAGAAAATAATAAAAGTAGGATAGACATGTGGAGATTATCCGGCTGAACAAAACGTGCATTTATCAAACAGGTTTGTTTTCCACAGACCTTATTTCCAGCTATTTTCCAAAACCGTGAGGAGAAATCCCATTGCTTTTTGTCGAGGGAACCAGCAGCTTACTTCCTGGACGCGTCACTCGCTGCACCTCTCAATATGATGCCAATATAAACAAGGTCTTCTGTCGGCTCTGTACATCAATGCCGACCTATGCTGACAAGTGAAGAGTAGACAATATAAAGGTATTGGCGAAATGTGCCAGCAGTTTAGGAGAATGAAGGTTCAAATCAAATCAATTACATAGCCATTACATGTCTAACTCCTAATGATAGGAAGGCAGAAAGTGCATTATACAAATAATACTCATAATAATAGCAGACATTTTTAAACAATGACCACAATATCATTATTTTAATAAACCAAATATGAACAATTGAGGAAAATGAGGAAGAACTGATGATTCAAATGTTGTAGTACAAGTAGTAATGTAGTTAGTGCATAAATTACTATTGCAACAAATGTGTTAATTTTATTCATTATTAGGCCAGTGGTTACAATGGTGGGACCAGTGAAAATACAATTCCACCGGCCCCGTCGACAATTTACTAGCGGTATTTACTTGCGGTACCGCGGTGGGCCGGCGGTACCGCAAGTAGGCCGGTCGAGAGTCCCGGGCTGATTTGTAGTCCCAGTCCGTCCCTGCGTGACCCCTCCTGTTGTTCATTGATAAGCCTGAAACATGCACTTGTAAAGGTTCAGAGGCACATTTTGCAAATATGGCAGTAGCCATCGATCATCTTAAGATAAGATAAGATATACTTTTTTGGGAAATGTTTTTGTTACAGCAGCATACTACTTTGTTCTACTCCACTACAATTCAGAGGTTAACATTTTTACTCCACTACATTTATTTTTGTTACTTTGCAGATTCTGATTAATGATGTGAAATATAAATAACCCTTAAATCAGACTTTAGTTACACCTGAGTCAAATTCAGGGAAGGTGATTGTCAAGTGCCAAAATAAACTATGCAATATATTGGACGTTAAGTATTTTGTCAGACTTCATATTTATCTGTGGATAACCCCAACGTTTTTTTCTTATTCAAAAGAAGACCTTTCTTTAATGTTTAAATAAAGCCTTATTAGTTTGTCTGTTTTGCACATCCTCCTGTTAATATCTTTGGACTTCCTGCACTAAACTGTTTTATTGTAGAGATCACTACAGTATCTTCTTGATATTTTCTATTCTATATTTCTATCATGTCTTCTACTTTTCCCAATTTTTTTATGTAGGGTAAAATTTGTTTTTTAGGATAATTAGTATCCTACAATATTTAAATGTTTTCATCAAATAAAACTTATTCAACAACAAAATTCAATAATGTGCTTTAACCACTAGGCGGTGTGGGTTAAAAAAACAGTGGTGTAGTTAATAAAACATAATAATATCAAACATAATATGACTATTAACTTTATTGTGAAATTAAAACAGAACGGTAAAGGAAAATACAGTTTCAGTCTCTCGATTTGAAGCTTATGCATTGTACCATGAACCTGTATAGACCTGTAACAGTCAACTGCATGAGGAGTTGGAAAGGTAGATCAGTAAATAATATCTTTAAAAACTACAAAAAAATCCCTTTCTATCAGCTGTGCACCGTTATGGTGTAAATATAACCTATCTACCAATTGGATCAAATATAAAAGTCAGCCAAATTAGTGTCGATACTGCGAGGAGACGTATTGTGTGAAAAGAAATGGAAGATGTTGTTTAATTGCTAATATATTTATGATCCACGTCACATATTCAGTTTTGGCGGCATTTCTTACAGTTTGTCAAAAGGTCTTCTGATCAAGGCTCTATAAATAAATATCTACGGCAGATATGTAATATTTAATGCAGCCGAACCGTGTATTACAATGCCGTTATGTGATGACTTCCGAAGAGAAAAGCAAGAACACTCGGAATAAAGTATAATTATTATTATTTTTTAAATGTTTT
>NW_011361500.1:789165-807087 GCF_000735185.1 Notothenia coriiceps
AGTCGATGTGTACGATCTATAGTTTGATAGATCCACATCACATATTCAGTTTTGGCGGCATTTCTTACAGTTTGTCAAAAGGTCTTCTGATCAGGGCTCTATAAATAAATATCTACGTCAGATATGTAATATTTAATGCAGCCAAACCGTGTATTATAATGCCGTTATGTGATGACTTCCGAAGAGAAAAGCAAGAACACTCGGAATAAAGTATTATTTTATTTTTTTAAAATGTTTTTCCGATTTCATATCGCATGAATACCATATCCCGACATGCATTGCGGCTAAAACAATCGATGTTTTAGCCTATCAAAACCTCTGAAAAAAGAAAGGTGTCTCTCAGAATCGAAAGAGAAAAACCTATGGGAAAAACACAAAAGCATTGTACACAATTTAAACCAATAAATGTCGTATAATTAGAAAGGATAAACTGATGTTTTTTAGTCGATGAGTACTGCAGATATCACTGTTAAATCATTTGATCATTGGTTTTATTATGAAAACGTTGAGACCGAAAATACTGTTTTCAACCCGTAACTTTACATGGAGGCTGCCGCATACCTCAAATCATCTTCGTAATATCTATCAAACTATAGAAGGATCTATAGTTTGATAGATATTACGAAGATGATTTGAGGTATGCGGCAGCCTCCATGTAAAGTTACGGGTTGAAAACAGTATTTTCGGTCTCAACGTTTTCANAAGCCTCTTCAGGCTCCACATCGGCAGGCCTCTCCCTCGGTGTGGAGCTGTCAAACTCGACTTACAGCCGGCCAACTAAAAGTTGTTCCGTTCATGTTGTCAATTTTAGACTCCTTCGCTTCTTTGCTTGTGAATCCAAAAGTTGCGAGGCTTGGCTGTTTTTGTTTCACCATATTTTGTATTACAAAGCCAGAGTTAAAAAAATATCAATATGAACATTTCAAATACCGCGCCGGCATCGCCGCCGTAACCATAGTAACTTAAGTAGCGTAAAGAATGCAGCGCCGCCACGTACAGATGGCAATACCCAGAAATATTCACAAATATAAAACAAATATTCAGAAACTGTCATGAACAATGACTATTATTTATTTCAAGAACTTTTATTTACAGAAACTCAACATTTCTAATCTGTGTGACACAAATATGCACAATTTTTTTGGGCTCCCCCTATTTATCTCAAAGTCGGCCTTCAGGGGAGCTCCTCTGAAGAGCGTATTAGGATAACTTCCTTCATGACTGGTGCATTAATTAGTAGATTGTACTGTTTGTCAGATAACATGGACACAATCATTGGGTTAACAATGAGCAAAAGTATCTGTCATTGGCCTAATTGCTCGTCTCATAACTTCAACTATTTTGAAGGACATTTTAAAAGTTTTCATGCTCAGGTTTTATATCCTTTGAGGAAGAAACTTGATATTTACCATGTTTTTGTGTATAATCAGTAAAGTAGAAAACACTGAAGTGAGTTAAGGCCTTAAGATGATTCCTGACACTATTACAATGTTTTCTTTCGAATGTCTTAACATTTGTCAGATTTCATACAGTTTAACAATTTGTTTCAAATAAAACTTAATTTTCTGTTATTTTATATGTGCTTTAGTAGAGGATAATTTGCTTACAAAAAGTGTAACTAAAGCATTCTTTACACTGAAAAAAGGCTGCTAAATAAAATGACATACATACACTTTTATATTGGAGGGATTAATTATAATCTCTCTCTAATATACAGCACAAACTGGCTCATCAGGCATATATCTGTATTTGAGACATATTTGTGGACATTTAAAGCCACTTCACCTTATTTTAAACCGTGATGATCCTCGACCTGACTGCAACCTTCAAGCAAAGCCTCATATTCACTGCAGGGGCTAATCCCTGTCTGTCTTCAGAGCCCTATTGGAGGCTAATTTATTATTAATAAGCTAATAATCTTTATTCAAACTCTGGTTCACTGTCATAAATTAATTTCCTCTAAGCTATGATGTGCAAATTAAGTGTAACATGTTTGTATTGTAGTTGACAGATGCTTATAGCAGACCCCTAACCTGATTAATAAGAAAAATTATCCTAAGACTGATTAATGAGCCAGTGAGATCAGAAGGATTGAGGCATGCGTCGATGTCTCGGGGGCATTTTCATTACATCTTGGCCTGGCAAGAGGTCACTGAGGATAACCATGTCTGTTTTAATTACATGGGTATTAGCTAGTCGGGGATCGCTACAGCTGTGTGTCCCGGCGTGTCCTCTCTGTTAATTGAGGCATATAATACCAATTTTCATGGCCATGGGCACTGCAATTTAATAATTTATGCTGGTAAAAGTGTGCCAAAGGCTGGTAGATGTGCATCATCAGCACAAAAACAATGGTACTCTATTGAGTAGCTGGTGGTAAAAAATAATAATTCAAAAAAGTGAATTTTGCACCCTGGATTCGCTCATTCGTAATATATAAATTACCACATTTTTTGGCATATTATTGACATTTTCTTGTGTTTTGCCTGCTGTCAAAAGCCTCTCACTCCACATTATTTCTCCCATCATCATCAGCTCCTGAGGCCAGCCTCCATCCGTCCTATCAAATAACCTATCCCTACTTGTTTGCTCGCTGCAGTCACCCTGGCAGTCAATGTATCCTCAGGCTAAGCCAAACAAGCTGATCAGCCAGTCACCTCTGTACACACTACCCCCCACTAAGAGGCTAATGGCCGGGATGTATAATCCTTCTCAAAACAACTACAGAGATGCTAATTGTATCTAGCTATAAATACAGGTTGACTCCTCGTCCTCATTCTTTATTTGGCTCTACTCTGGAAACCTGGAGGCGCCAACACCACTGTTGCGCACCGGCTTCTCTGAGACATTTGCCCAAGTGCCAGGAGAGACTCGGTTGCATAAGAGAGGCTGCAGATAGAAGCTGCAAGTGTCAATATTTGCCATCATCTCAGGAAAGGAGGCAGAGAGCGCACGGAGCTTTACGCGCGGTTGGATACGTTTTGGAACATTTCACAGCTTCTTCGGTAAACTACTGAGAGACAGCAAACCGAGATGTTCCCACTTCCGATGTTCACCCCGGACCAGGTCGCCCGGGTGTGCGAGAATTTGGAGGAGACCGGGGACATCGAGCGCCTCGGCCGGTTCCTCTGGTCCCTTCCGGCCGCCGTCCCTGGCTCAGCCGGGGAGGCGCTGACCCGACACGAGTCCGTGATGCGAGCCAGAGCGCTGGTCGCTTTCCACGGGGGAAACTTCGAGGGTCTATACCAGATCCTGCAGAGCCACCGCTTTACTCGCGAGTCGCACGCCAAGCTGCAGGACTTGTGGCTGGACGCGCACTACCGGGAGGCGGAGAGGCTCCGAGGCCGGCCGCTGGGACCGGTGGAGAAGTACCGGATCCGCAAGAAGTTCCCCCTGCCCCGCACCATCTGGGACGGCGAGCAGAAGACGCATTGCTTTAAGGTAAACACCACCACGCGATATTACAATTGAACCCACATGTGCACAGGTGTGACCCACGCTTTCCCTCGTCTGTGGGGCTAAAATGTAATATATCAGGTTCTGGTCGGGACCTCGGTATCACACAATATAACATGCTTTGATATGATATGGACCTGCTACTTGACCGTCAGCTGCTCTCTCGTAAAAGTTGTACGGTACCACATGTAACCTCACACAGCTTGCCCTTTGAGCTTTTAAGATGATCATGGTAAGAGCTGTGGTTAACCTCAGCCTTCGGCCGTAATACTTTAGACATGGTTACTTGTGCTTGATCAGAGATCTGGTTAGACAATGTTTATGAAAAGAACATACTGTTAAAACAAATTAACTATAGTTCCTAAATACTCCTAGATGTGTTTTCACCTGCATCATTTCCACTTCTGTTATCAGCTTTTCTCTTTTCTGTAACTTTGACTGTTCAGCTTCAAACTCCCATCCCCCCAGGGTTCAACTTTATTTCATCTGAATTATTAACGACACCTTTCAAATAAGAACACAACTTTTATTGACATTGAGCACAGACCTAAGGGAGTCTAAATGATCCATCTTGCCACCCAGGAGCCAATATAAAGAACATTATTCCATGTGTGAAGAGCAATTCATCACATGCATACTGCTGGTACTTTTTAACACCTTCTTTATACAAATGTAAAATATATTTTCTTTTACCTAAAAGTTTTATGAGACAAATGACAGGATTCAGAAGCATGCACCTTGCCTCTTGGGTGTGTGTGTTTGTGTGTGTGATCTCCCTCATGTGGCAGGGTCAAGTATTGTTTCCTAAATATAGTTAATCTTTAGCTCACAATCTCGGGAGGGATAGTCTCTCTTACTGCCAATTAATCCCCTTAACATGATCCAATTGAGTCGCTATGAATGTATGTTTATCCTCTATTGTAGATTTTAATCATTGATTGTATTTAATAATCCAGTCTAATACTATTACAGTGAGCATCATGAGAGTGAGGAGATTATTGTGGCTTATTGGGATGATATCAAAACACCATATGGTGTCTTCGGAAGGTGCAAATCCACACTAATAAAGTTTACTTTGAATCGTCTACGACAGCATAAATATTGATTGTATTTCTGTGTGTTTTGCAGGAAAGAACCCGCAGTTTGTTGAGAGAGTGGTACCTCCAAGACCCCTACCCAAACCCATCCAGGAAGCGTCACCTGGCCCAGGCCACAGGGCTCACCCCTACACAGGTCGGCAACTGGTTCAAGAACCGCCGACAGAGAGACCGAGCAGCGTCCGCAAAGAACAGGTATGTTAAGAACTACAAGCGATAACAATAGTTGTGAATATAAAGGAGAAAAAACTAAATTGGGCTCAGAGCTCCAATCTGGGACCCAAATCTCATCTCTCTCTTCTTTCCCTTCACCCAGAATGCAACAGGATCACTCACACCTGCCCTCAGGTAGCTCACCCGACGGCTCCCTCCAGGACCGCCGCCATCACTCCCACTTGTTGCCTCCCTCCCCTCGACACCTGGGCAGCCCGGAGGCCAGCGACTGCAGCACGGAGAACGAGCGCAGAGGAACGGGAGCCTCCACACCGGAGATCTCCGTCAGCAGCGACAGCGAGTTCGAGTCCTGAGATGACGGACGATTTTCGTGATAGACAGACTCTTGTTCTCTGCAATCATCAGACTCTACAGACATTTGAAACACTGGAGGTGTTCTCAGTGAGAGTGGACATTGTAAAGGAAAAACAACATGCACTTAAAAGAAGCACCATGGCACACAACCTCGACTGTTATATGAAGTAGTTTACTGCCGACCATGGTCTTTAGATCATTTGATATTTCAAGTTTTAATACGGGTTTCATTGAATTTTCAAGTCATTATCTAAGCTATCAAATAATTAGTATGGAATCTAAGACACGATGAAAAATGCCTTGAGTAGGCTGTTAATGTTACTATATTTATATGCACAATAATAACCTAACTTCAGATTTTGGTGTCTTGTTTCAAACATTTAACATACATCCATTATCCGAAAAATCTTAATTTAGGTTCAATCATTCAATATTTTTGATAAGAAATTGGCATTTAGGTTAAAAAATACATATTTTTTCTGGCACAATTCATATAATTAACTTTTAAATTGCATCCTAATTCCCATTAGATGTTATTTAGAGTGATCATGTTACAATGTGCATGTAAACATAGTGACTGACCAATTAATCACATTTTACTGCCTTAAAAAGGATCTCAGGGCATCTCTCTTTTACAATGCAAAGACAAATAATCAGATGAGTTTAGGTAGACTTTATATATGTACCTTAGAAGCAAATATGCTGCTTAAAACCAGCTGTGTTTTACCTGTTGTCTTTTGGTGACTGGTTGAAAGGGCTTTTTGTAAACGCTCCTGAGCTGCTCTGATGAATTCCCACAGGAGCTGAAACAGAAAAGATGAGTCAGCGAAAAATGTAAAGCGTTAATCGGTCTTAACTCAATGTGCCTATAACATTTGAGAACAGAGACCAAGTCGGATATGTTTGTGTCCCAATGTCAGAACGACACTCTCAGAGGCCTACTGTGTGCTTGAAACCATGAACACATTATTTCAATGAAAAGATGTATTTTGTAAATGTTTTATGTAAATAAATGAGCCTATTTTTATCCAAAGTTATACTGACTCACTGTATGTATTAGTTCAGTAATGTAGTAAAGCAAGTGAAGTACATTTAGTAATATGTTTTCTTTACTTTAACCAAGGCAGATTGACATACGTGTTTCTAAACAGGTTTAGAAAGACAAACATTAATTTATCAAAAGAAATCCGATTTTTTTAATTAAAAACTTGAGCAGATGAAGCAGAAATGTTTAATATCTTATTTGGACAGGCTAGTTTTGCGAATGTCACAAACATAAAGTTCAAATAGGTGTTGTTTTTTGTCAAACACATTTCTGCCCTTGCAAAAAAATATCCACAAATATTGTTCTGGATAAATAGTCCATTGGAATTAAAGAGCAACAACAAGGAAACACAATAGGTATTTTAACAAAAGTTCAAATTGGGAAACCCTCCTTTTTCACATAGGCTTCATTATGTTCCTTCAAGGTAGCCACTAATTAAAACAGTAGGCTATAAATGTTACCATACACTACTCCATTATACTAACAAAAGCAGAAAGACAAAAACAAGGCAATATTCCTACTCACCATTGTTCCCACATAAAAGAGTTTCACAAACTTTTATCACATTATGTTAAGTAGAAAAAGCGTGTATTAACAACATTAATTAGGACTTAATTATATTAACTAATGCAATGCAGCAATTAATTATGCAATTAGTTTCACCTGTGTTGGAAAGTAAAACGGTGAAAGTCACTCCATGTTAGCCCCTGTTGTGTGCAAAACAAGCTAAAACTTTGCCATTTGTATTCACTAAAGCAAACTATTGGCATTTGTATTCATTTTATAGCAACCTTACAGGTGGAAGTCCAATATTAAAACACCTCTAAGCTGTTTTTTTGTCTCCTGAGGAACATATCTGGCTCTTTAGCTGCCTAACGCTACACTAGCTAGCATATGCTAGCTAGATTTGTCAGTTGATGACTTTAACACTAGTTTATTTCTTATTTAAACATTTCTTTCACATTTTAAACGTTTGCCCTGATAGTAGGCATAACCTTAAAGTCACTTGAATGTTTTATGATCATATAAAAGCCAAACTTTAGGGTAAAAAAAAACCTTAACAATGTTTTGAGGACATTTCCAGGCCCCCAAAATATTAAGAGAAGAAAGATGGCGGACAAACGGTTTAATTTGTTTTCGTTTTGTAGTCCAACTAAAGTTAGCAAACAAGGGGCCAGTTAGGATGCATAATGTTTCTTAAAGGTGTCATGTGCAACCTGGAAAGCAATTAAAAACAAAATAGATTGTGAGAGATATACAATAAGGGAAATCTGGATTGAAAGAAAAATATCAAATTCTGTATGCACATTTATTTTATACTAGCCCTTTTAAGTCTCATGGTAGTAAGGTAATATAAGTATTTTAAATCTGTATAGTTCGGATATGTCAAACAAATTGTTATATAGTATGCATAGACAGTATAGACATACTTTCTCCGAACCGATGGTTAGGACCAAAAATGCAGCAACGTTGGTACATCTCAGCAGGGGGCGGACTGGGATTACAAATCAGCCCGGGACTCTCGACCGGCCCACTTCGGTACCGCCGGCCCACCGCGGTACCGCAAGTAAATACCGCTAGTAAATTGTCGACGGGGCCGGTGGAATTGTATTTTCACTGGCCCCACCATTGTAACCACTGGCCCGGAGCATTCGTCCAAAAAAAAAAATCGACTAATAATGAATAAAATTAACACATTTGTCGCAATAGTAATTTATGCACTAACTACATTACTACTTGTACTACAACATTTGAATCATCAGTTCTTCCTCATTTTCCTCAATTGTTCATATTTGGTTTATTAAAATAATGATATTGTGGTCATTGTTTAAAAATGTCTGCTATTATTATGAGTATTATTTTTATAATGCACTTTCTGCCTTCCTGTCATTAGGAGTTAGACATGTAATGGCTATGTAATTGATTTGATTAGAACCTTCATTATCCTAAACTGCTGGCACATTTCGCCAATACCTTTATATTGTCTACTCTTCACTTACTTGTCAGCATAGGTCGGCATTGATGTACAAAACCGACAGAAGACCTTGTTTATATTGGCATCATATTGAGAGGTACGTAAATAGTTTTGTCCCAAAACAAAAGGTTTTGTCTCTTGGATAAAGGTCGATAAAGAGGTTTTTTGGCACTCCTCTTTAAAAAGGGGTAACCGAAAAAAAAACAGCTTCCTTGTCGTCGAGATGAAGGCTACCCAAATCCTGCGCAAGTGANTCCACACCGAGGGAGAGGCCTGCCGATGCGGAGCCTGAAGAGGCTTCAACAACGGCCACAGCTGCCGGCGTAGTGACACCGTCTGTGGTAGTAGCAGAGTGATTTTATAGCAATTGATCGAACCCGCGCTGCTGCGCCAGTCAACAGAGCGTGCGTGTGATTATTTAGTAGCATTACACATTTGCCTGGAGGGACTTAGTGTGTGTGTGTGTGTGTGTGTGTGTGTGTGTGTGTGTGTGTGTGTGTGTGTGTGTGTGTGTGTGTGTGTGTGTGTGTGTGTGTGTGTGTGTGACACTCTTGGGCACAGAAGGGGTGAAATGAGCTCAGTGAAGATCATGCTCACAGTTAAGCTGACCTCTCGAGTTTCAGACACTTGCCACTGACCACACACACACACACACACACACACACACACACACACACTGCAAGGTATCTCCCCAAGACCCAATCTGTTTAAATCTTTGAGAGCAGACTAAACCAAAATCAGCTTAAACTCTCCCAAGGCGTTGTGGAACAGGATGAATGATAAAATGGGTGATGGGATGACCAGATTAAGTGTTTGAATAAGGATGGGGGGGGGGTTGTATACAGTATATACTGTAATGTACCTCATTATATGTGTAGACTTTATATTTTGGTAAAACACGAAAATCATTCATCATGCTTTTGTCACGACTGCTACTTTATTTAGAAATGTGTACCAACAATCGGTTGTTATTAGGCAGGTTTCATGGATGCATTCATTAAAGTATCAGGCAAAGGGGAAATTTAAAAAGGAAACACTCAGGATTTTCAACTGTATCTCAGATTCTCTCCATACATTCCTGCCCCTGTTTCTGACATGCGGTGTCGTGTTTGTGTCTCCTGATTCACGCGGTGAATCACACACACCAGATCTGAAGGCCAGCCTGAGCTGACACCTTTACCCCACATTGGACGCTGCTCCTCATCCACTTACGGTTAAAAGGCTTTTCATGTTTACCTCCCTGAAGTTGACCTCAAATTGTTCCACTGAATTGAAATATCCGCCATTTAATTTAAGAGGAAGCAAACAAACAAGTGACTAAGTGTAGGCGTACTATGCTTACTCTTTTTATATTTTACGTTTGAATAGAAGACCCCTTAACCACTTTTAAGTCAACAAAACCAAACCCAAACAGTAGTCCTTCGGATGAAAACACCTGGGGCCTCATTTATAAAGCCTTGCGTAGGATTCAGGTGGGAAGGTTGCTTACGTAGGACAAAGTAAATAAATACACACAGAAATGTTCATCGGAACATTTCTGTGTGTATTTATTTACTTTGTCCTACGTAAGCAACCTTCCCACCTGAATCCTACGCAAGGCTTTATAAATGAGGCCCCAGGTGTTTTCATNCTTAGTTATGTTCTCTGTATTTTATATGTTTGTGTTATGTGTTATGTGTAACGTTGCTGCCTTCTTGGCCAGGTCAGCATTGTAAATGAGATTTTATCTCAATGTTGTTTATCTGGTTAAATAAAGGTTAAATAAAAAATAAAATTAAAAATAAAAACTGTCTGGTACTGCCGTTAAAGAATACAACTTATAACTCTTTGAATGAATTATCAAAGTGTGTAGTGTTAAATACTTTGTAAAACTTCACTTTCATTTGTTTCAGATAATACCAAATAAACTAAAGATGACCAGACTCAGAGTATGTCTTCATGTTATGGTCCTGATTAAAAATTAGATCCTCATCTAATTAGCTGCTGCAGCTCAGTGTTGACACATGTTAACATACACCACCATAAGCGTGCGTGTCTCTCTCTATTAGCCCACCCCCTCATAACAGAAAGGTCACAAAGAGGCTCAGTCTTTATTTGTGTCATAATTATAATTATATCAGAATACCTTTATTAGTCCCACAGAGGGGAAATGTACGTTGCTACAGCAGAAAAAGAGCCAAAGACAGCTTAATGTTACGAAGTTAAAATAAAAAGTTATAATATAATAAAAAATTGAATAAAAATAAAAAGTTACACAATTTACAAAATACACATCCTGTAACAGTTCTTAGGATTTAGCAGCCAGGTATATAAATATATAGCATTATAGCAATATAAACGTATATAGCCTCCCTTAAAAAAAACTCCCTAAACTCTTAAATTGAATTGAATTAAACTCATAGTCTTATATATCGTTCTTTAACATTGGAGTGTTTCTTATTGATCACATGTGGCGCAGTGCATTGTGATGCTACAGCTTGTTATAATGTTTCATTTAGACCCAAACAGACACACTCAAAATATATGACAGTAAAAGATTTGCCAATTTTAGAATCCCTTCATTTATACAGCAAGACCGGTAAATACGTTTTACAAAATAAAATAAATATAACCTCTTGTCTTACCAGAACACAAAACCACAGTGTCTATTCAACCATGAAGTGTGTGTTTCATGAAATGACCTATTGAGAAAAGCCTATTTTTGTAGATTCCCATCACATATACAGTACGTCTGAGTTCCCTTATCAAGATGTTTTTATAATTGTAAAAATCTACTAATGGCATTATAATCTAGCACAAAGTGTTACAAAAACATCAGTCCAAGTACAGCTGGACTTTTTCTTCCCTGTCCTTACTAAAATGACCACTGTGTGGACACAGTATGCCCCAAATCCTTACCAAACAATCTACTCAGTGGGAATCACACCCCTCGCTTGAAGCGGGGATAACAAAACCCTCATGTAGCCTTATCTTACAATCAGAGTTCCTGCCTTCCTCAAGAATTTCCCTCCAAAAGACAAATCCTCCTTCCCTTGTGACGCTGAGGCGTGGCCGGGCAGCACCGAGCAGAGGATCAGGGGGACGTAAGACACCAAAGCAGGAATTAATGAGCATTATAGTATTAGGTAAGAATAAGTTCCACCTTAAATCCTCCAGGATTCCTAAACAACTCTAGTAACACCTGTTACATATGATGATGGAGGGAAGTGGAGAAGGGTGTATGACGAAGCATGACAAAAAGTTTTGATTTGAATTTAGGGAATATTTAAATAAACAGTTTCCTACATTTGTCTGACAACAAACTACTAATCAAGCCTTTTTCATCTGAGCAGTAGACACAAAAGGCTTCTTACATATAGTTTGCCATCAAAGCTTTACTGAATATTGAGTCTAATAGACCCATAGGAGCAGCTGAAACTACTAAAAATGCAGATAATGAGTTACACATCTCAGATATCAGAAAGGGTTTTTGATTAAATGTTCAATTCTGGTAGAAATGTATCAACAACTACCAAGATTTAAACTACAGTACCATCAATCAAAAATCAACATATGTTTATGTCGACTGTTGAACACATAGTTGACACATTGAGTGAGGTGGTGGCTAATTATTTATTCATATTATCTCTTATCTCATTTGTTTTTGTATTCAGTATAATGTGCAGCAGCAGCAGCCCTTAAAGGTAGGGTAGGTAAGAATGGAGAAACCAGCTCGAGTGCGCTAGAATTTGAAAGTACGCAGCTGAAAAAAATCTGCCCCTTCCTTCAGACTTCCTCACAGAGCCCCTCCTCCAACACACACGAACACACACATTACCAATGAGGGCACGAGATAAGTTTGTGCACAGATGGAAGGCTGACAGGCAGGTAGGCCATCCAGTTATTTTAGCCGGGCCGGCTAAAATGATTGGTCGTGCTTTTTACAGAACGACGGCTTCCACAGATGACATTTCTTTATGTATTTATTGTCAAAGCATTTAATATATTCATTGCTATCGGGATGTTAAGAGCATTCCATGGAATATAACAACAAGTGTTTCTGAAGTGAATTACCTACCTCACCTTTAAGCTTCTCTATTATTATTATTATAATTATTATTTTTTAAAGTGGACCTATCATGCTATATTTGAGTAATATAGTGTAGGACCATACCTATATAAGGCATATTTATACTTTTTATTTTTCAAAATATCAAACAGATCATGCATTTTAACCATTCCTCATTTCTCTCAATTTAACACTGTCTTTGCACGGGCTGATTCTGTGAGAACAGCACCATCTACAGGCCTGGCATATGTACTACAGCGTCTCCAGCGCTTTCGAACGGCAATGTCCGTGGCTGTCTCCTCCTGATTGGTGGAGTTGTCCCAATAGCCGTAGCGCCACTTCTGTGACGTCACAGACGTGTTCAAATCTGCATCAGTCTGTATCAGATCCGTTGCAGACCCTTTTTAAGAGATTTGGGTATGGAGGAAAATAGAGAGGGTTGTGTTTTCTGACACTTGGTGAGTTCCCTGGAACACCGGGGACACAAATTCATGTAGAAAAGACGTACAAAAGTGCATTTTGCATGATAGGTCACCTTTAAACAGATTTACAAACAGTAAAAAGCGCAGTTTCTATAGATAAAAAAAATCCACACATAACAACACAACATGTTGGGGATAAAACATTTATTTTATTTTCCCGTCTTAATATTTTAAACAAACGTAATAAGGGTTATCTAACCTGGCAATTTGCCCTCTGGCTGTTCAATAATCTACTGAATGACCCAGACTACCAGCCCTCAGTTTCCTAACCGTGATGACAACAACCAGAGCAGGAAACACATCATCCAGTGCGACCAGTGATTTGCCGGGCTATTTTTTAAAGGCTTAAATGAGCGTTTGCCAGCTAGCTGTGATCTGTGGTAAGCTGATCTTCAAGCAGCAAACATGATACTGTCTGAGGTAGGTTCATTTTCCCGGAGGGAACAGCAACTCCATCTGATAGCTCACGATACCTGGAAGGATCTTCTAATTACACAAATAATCTCCAGGCAGCTTTCACTTCACACCTGCTAGTGCGAAGGAGATTGATCTGACGGATTTTCCCAGGAAACGCTATAATGTCACGAAAGCATGGCACCGTGACACATCACCACATACGTGAAGGAAATCAAGTCACACGACATAAGATACAGGACTTTAAAGAATATACTTCTTAGTTGCTGAAGTTGACCTCTTTATATATACCTGACTTATCCTAATTATTACCTGATCTACTATCAAAGCTATCAAAAATGTTTAAATAAATCCTGGATGGATTGACACATACACATTTAGGTAAAATGCATTTGTTTCGTTTCCGGCATATTTGCTGTGAAGCTAGAGACTGACACTAACCTATTCACAGAAAATTAAAAACATTGTTTGAGTCTTCTTAAGAAGAACAAGGAAGTCTATTTAATTGGGCATATTAGTAGTTAAAAATATAGACCAGTTTCAGGGCAGAGATCATATAAACAGTTGGGATTCACATTAAGACCATCCACCAGAAGTAATTGATTACAGTCATTCTTTTTGTAATAGAAACAAAATGTATCTTCAACAACTTTGAAAATCAATTGATAATTGAGGTAATTTTTTAAGCCAAGACACCCTTTTTTGTATGCATTGCTATTCTTTTCAATGATAGTCATTTAATATGTCTGGATTTTGGCTTTTATTTTTCCGAAAACAAGACATTTCAATATGATAACTTGTGCTATGGACAAAACAAGGAATTGAGACAAAATAAGTTGTGAATAAAAGAACAATTACAGTTGTAGACTTCAATCTAAATAATACATCCCAAAGGATCACCGAACGTTTTTGCAAGGTACAAAAAGTTATCAGCTTTTGAGATATTCCCATTGGTAGAATATCTGTCCGTTTGACATATATTTAGAGTCAAATATATCCATGAAATTTCGCCAGACCTCTATTTAGTTTCAACGTTTTAATGAAATCCACCCTGCAGTATTTGCTACACTTACTTTACATCACCTGTGTCTATTGAACCAAGAGATCTCCCTCCCTCTCTCCCCTCCTCTCACCCCACAGTGACGGACGGGGAAACGATTTCTGTCGTTTGTTTGGCGGGTTCCCCGGCGTGGGCTGGGAACTAAAGCTAACACTCAGATTGCTGAGGACGAGAGAGGAGGGGGGGATAGACCTGTCTGAGAGGATACTGCTTTAGAGTTGCAAATGAGCTTGTAATTAGCCCTTACACATTTGCCTGGAGGGACTTAGTGTGTGTGTGTGTGTGTGTGTGTGTGTGTGTGTGTGTGTGTGTGTGTGTGTGTGTGTGTGTGTGTGTGTGTCATTGTTTGTTTTTCAACCCATTTTCCTTAGAATAGGGGTCTTCGGTGATAAGCAGATAATACTAATTACTTCTCCTCCCAATTGCTTGTTAATTGTGCTTGGTGTGGATTTATACAGCAAGGTAATACCCACCCATTCCACACACACACTAACATTCAAAAATGCATGCCCCCCGCTTTGCCTGTTGGCAAAATCAACAGGTCATTTTTTTAAGAAGGGAGCTTCTGTTTAAGCCCCTAATTAATTATGCCAAGTGGGGTTCCACCATCTTTAGGTCCGAGGTAGGTGTGTGTGTGTGTGTGTGTGTGTGTGTGTGTGTGTGTGTGTGTGTGTGTGTGTGTGTGTGTGTGTGTGTGTGTGTGTAATCAGTTGTGGTTGCAAAGAAATGCAACATATTCTCTGGTTTGTTTCAAAATCAAACACAGTGTCCACAGAAATACAATAATATTTTTTGTAATAATTGTTGTAATTACAACAACCTACACAGGTTGCGAGAGTGCAAATTCCTGAAGAGGCTGAATATTCAGTGGCTAGAAATCCATTGTGTACATTTCTGTAAATATCTTGTGAACATGTTGTATTGACCTGGGGCCTCATTTATAAACGGTGCGTACGTTCAAAAGATGGCGTACGGCAGTTTCTACGCACTGTTTGCGATTTATAAAAAACAAACTTGACGGGAAAATGTGTAGTCCTCCACGCAAACTCTGACCCATCCGTACGCACTAAGCACAAAAACGGGAGACGAGAAACCGTTGGCAGAAGGAAGAATGGAGATAAATATGTGGAAATAATACCATAAATAGAATGTTACCTCTCATTTATCATATATGAAGAATTAATTTTCACAAATTGATTAAAGCCAAATGTTAAAATGATTAAACAAACGCCTGTTTGAGACTCCTCAGTGCACACAAAAACATAACTTGGAGAAATAAATACGGATATGTTATTGATCACCCCTCGATTATGTTCTCTTGTTAAGAAATGTTTTCTCATAAATGATGCGGTAAGCAGGAGGACATAATTACTTTAAACTGATGCCGTTTTGCGTTTCTATAGGTTGTAGATACGAGCATGGTTTTATATACTATCACGTTTAATCATGTTTTATGCCGTTCGCCAAGACTTGATAAGTAGCTCGTAAAACACAGGAGGTATGGAAACTAAGAACACCATGCGGTCAATTGTACAGCTAATATAACACAACACATTAGTTGTATTTCCTTTAACTGGTGGATATAGAGTTGCTGCAGTGGAGACGCTGCGCACAGCTGATCGACAGCTGGGACACAAACCACCAAATACAAAAAAATTATTCAGATCCAGTCGTCATGACTCCACTCCGGAGGGAGTCCCCGATCATTTCTTGCAGTTTCTCATCAAGGGGGAGTCTCCTTTCCCCGGTACAAACACACTGACACACTGCCTGAGGAAGGTTAGGCGATGTGTATTTTCTTTGTCATTAACTTTTTTCGGACCACTTATTTATTTATTTTGGTGACGATCCGACCTCCATGCTGCTACTCTGGTTCAAACTGCATCCACCAAACAATATGATTTATCTCGACCTCCCCAAAATAACCAAAATCTGACACGGTGTGAGATGTCTTTTTTAGCTGTTCTGTCGTCATGTCCTGCGATCTTCTTCATGCAGTCAGTCAAAATGAATATTAATACAGGGCGTTTCTTTGACTATTTATAGGCAACTATGGGCGTTACGTGAAGCCCCCAAAAGCTGTGCCGCATTTCGAGTTGATTGTGATTTATAAAGGGAAACCGGCGTAGGATATGCGTGCGTGTTTTATAAATCGGAACATTTCTGTGTGTATTTATTTGCTTTGTCCTACGTAAGCAACCTTCCCACGTGAATCCTACGCAAGGCTTTATAAATTAGGCCCCTGGTCCTTCCTTCCTCCAGGACTTGGACAAGAGGTACACCTCAACAAAGACTGTGCTATCCTGGCCCCAAAATGGTGGAATGAGCTTCTGATATCAGGACAGCGGAGAGTCATGTGCCTTGCTCACGGGCACCAAGGCAGGTTGGTGAACTGGGACTTCTCAAAGTACCAGTCCACACTCCATATTTTAGGTCTGTTCAGGGACTTGAACTGGCAACCCTACAACTCGCAGTCCAAGTCCCTACTTACTGAGCCACTGCCGGACATAGCTAAATGCAATGCAATGTAATGAAATGTAAAAATGTTGACGCATTGACCTTGCAGTTTATCAGTTTTCATGTGTGTGAACAGTTGATAAGGTTAGGAAGAGTGCAGGAGGGAAGAGCAGCCTGCAACCAAGTGAGAGGCCTGCATCCACGTGCAATGACCCCCAACTATGATACCTGGCTTTGGGGATGCTGGCCTCACCTGCTCAGAGAAGGGCTTGCTGGTCACATTGGAAAGGTGAGAGGCCAGTGGCAGAACGGGTGGTGTAGGAATACCTGATCTACAATAATTGGTAAGACCAGGAGATGAATTTGCGGGAGGCACAGCAGTGTTGGGCCATCTCCATCTCGTGGTTAATACGCCCTGTTTGACCATTGGATTAGGGCAGTGGTTCTCAAAGTGGGGGGCGCGCCACCTCAGGGGGGCGCAGAGGCATGACAGGGGGGGCGCGAGAGACCAGGAGGAAAAATGGTTATAAAAAAAAAAAAACATAAAAAAAAAAAAAAAAATGTTTTAAAAATTATTGATTCGAAAATAATATTATACAGTACTATTACGTCTGGGTCTCTGTGTTTCATTAAAGTTTGGCTCTGTGTGTGTGTGTGTGTGTACAAGATGACGTTGTTAGGGGTGTGTGTGTGTGTGTCCACATGGGCGTGACAATGTTACTTCCGGGAGCTATTAAGTTCGAGTGCCAGTATAATCCACCCATTCCGGTCCCCATTTTCACAATAAAAATATCCACCCCACACACCTGGGTGTATCCCCCCCAGTCCGCCCCCGTTCGGAGGGGACCCTTCTAAAAATCTTATAACTTCAATTTTCGGTAGTTAGACACGTGAGAACTCTCGTTGTACTTCTCTAGAATACCCTATTGGGTTAGGAAAAAAAGAGTTTGTTGGGAAACTTTGTCTTGACCATTTGTCTAAATGAAAAAGAAATACCTATAAATTGTTTTAGTGAGGGAAAAATTGCAATAAGAAAAAATTACCAGTATATCATAAAGTATGACAAAAATTAAATAAAGAAGAATAAAAATATTGCATAATACTAGTATATTTGCACCCCCGGGAGCCTTTATTAACAAATGTAATTACCACTGGTCTTTGCAAACTCTGGGTGACCCTCTAGTTGGACTCGTCAAGGAAATCGAGTGACTCAAGAAGAGTTACAGACTGTACTCTCCTGAGAGGAGGTGAAACAACAACTTTTTTGAGGAATATAGCAATCGCATCGAGCGATCGTGGTCTTCGATTGTTGTTGACTTAGAGCCATGGCCACGGCGAGAGTGAGCGCGTGCGTGTGTTT
>NW_011361500.1:807127-814967 GCF_000735185.1 Notothenia coriiceps
ATTAGTTTTTTATTAGTTTAAAAATGTATTTAACCACATGAAAAGCATTGAGATAAAATCTCATTTACAATGCTGACCTGGCCAAGAAGGCAGCAACGTTACACATTTGTACACATAACACAGACATATAAAATACAGAGAACTAAGTAAACAAAAACAAAAAAACGAAAAGCAGTCACCACATTGTGCACATTTGGGACAGTAAGAAAGGTACTATTTATTACTGCAAGAGCAGCTGGTGGTAAGGACCTCCGACAACTTCAATTTAAAGCAGGCTATTGGGACAAGTGCCGTCAGTTTGNAGTGGAAGCTTACCTAAAATGGCTTTATACATTGATAAAAACCAATGCTGCCTCCTACGCATAGTAAGTGAGGACCATCGAGTTAGGCTATTCAGTTTGCAATGATGAGTCCTAGGGTGCATTTGAGATATATCGCAGTGCAGCATGGTAGAGTGGGTCAAGTTTGGCCAAGACAGTGGGGCAGGCAAATCTATAGATTGTATCACCGTAGTCAAGCTGGGACAGGAATAAGCCAGAGACCAACCTTTTACGGGAAGAAGTTGAAAAACAACATTTAAGAGTGTAAAGGAAGCCAAGAGTGAATTTCAATTTCTTAGTTAGAACTTCAATGTGGTGTTTGAAGTTTAGATTTCTGTCCAACCAAAAGCCCAAATATGTGTATGTATCGACAAACTCAACGGGGACAGTTATTGAGACATCACTTCATAATTCCTTCTGCAATAATGAACACTGTTTTTACATTTCTCTGATGTCTGGATGTAAACTTTCCAATCACAATAGTAAAAGTATGATGACAAATTGCCTAATCTAGATTCTACCTGCTAATCAGTTTGGTGTAGAATTTAGGCTTGTCTAATGTTAAGAAATCATGTTTTGCAGACAGTTTTTACAGTTAGTTTACAAGATTTAATTACGCTATCTATTTTTTGTAACTGTAAGTGACACAAGACTCAAACTAACTTTAAACCGTTTTTTTTGCATCTATAAGACATTTCCTGCATTTACTTTGCACCTTTCTTATTAGATATTACACCCAAAAAATTCAAGTGTCCATATACTGACTTATTAAGTGTAAATAGACGTGTTGCCTTAGTTAGCTTGTCGTATGTATAGTAGGGCTGCACGATTTGGGGAAATAATCTAATTGCGATTTTTCTGACAGATATTGCGATTCGATTTGCGATATTTGTTTTTAAGCGACCCAACAGAAGTTTATTGTAAAATGCGGCCATATCTCCGGCTAGGAAGGATGCATCAACATGCTCCGGTCTCTAGAGCCCCCGCAGTCCGAGCTACGAGTGAAAGAACTAAACGTACATGAAACTTCCGTTGAGTTGCTTTAAAGTCAAGCTTCAGTTTAAGATTCACCCTGTAATAGATTTAAAACATGTGATGGAGCATTACTAACCTGACTCAGATGGTTTGTTTCACCAAACCATCTAGGAAAGCTCCATTGGAAGCCATTTGGAAAAGGGCAGGCACTTTCAAAAATACTTGGCAGGTGATTGGATCAATCTGTCTATCACCTTCTATCATGGGCCACTTCTGATTGGTTAACAATGACTGATATATGTGGAGCACAGCACTTCTGATTGGTGTGGATGACTGACACACAAGAATAAAAAAAAGAAAGAAAAGAAAATCGCAGGCTTTGCGATTTGATAATTGCATCATTTCAAATCGCGATTTCGATTTAAAATCGATTAATCGTTCAGCCCTAATGTATAGAGCACAGTAGTTTTAATATTATTACTACTTATCTTTCCAACTATTTTGTATACGTGCACCGTACACACTCTGACACGGTGACAGCAAGAAACTTCCCAAAACAGTAGTGAAAACAAAAAGTCACCCTCACTTTCGCTTATATTGATTTTGTCCTGTTGTGCGATGCTTTGATATGAGGGCTCAACAAAAATGTAATCTGTCATATAAATCCAACTCAATAAAGCAGATGTAATACAGGAGATTAATTATATCAACTGGAGTGTGTATTCGCCCAGGCTGCTTGATATCACCACAGATTATTTATCGTAAATTTTGCTGATTTTAATAGACTTTTCAAACAGAAATAAGGAAAATGTGTCGGTAACCATATCTATAGCGCAGCTTAATGATATCACTGAAGTTCTTTAGGGAGTAATGGCGGCGTTGTTGTCAAACATTGTCAAAGCTTTCATAATCCGTTACGACATCAATCGATCAATACTGGCAGAATGAATTCCCGTATATGATTGTTTGTGCGTGAGGGGTCGAGAACATATGTTTCACTGCCTCACTTTGTGGTGTTTGGACATTTTCTGCACTACCGTATAACATATGAAAACATGATGAGTGTTAATGATTACTCACCTGTCTGTATTTTTTTGTGTACACGTCTTTTGTGTGTTTTCCTGCTGTGGTCATGGGACAGCAGGGGCGGGAGGATAAGCGCTTGGTGAGAAGGATTACCTATATCTGTTAGCCCTCCTTATGTTTCCCCCGGGCAGTGTCACGTCTCATTACTTCTGTACTCCAGCCCAGATAGTCTGGCTTTAGCAGGATACATTTAAAACGCAGGCAGCCTGGCCGTCCAAGAACACCAGGTTTAGACGCAGAGTGATATGCGTGCGCTTTGCCTGAGAGGCTTTCTTCATTAAGCAGGCAGGTTAACTTCTTCCAAAGCTGCCATTGATGGCAATTAAGTTAAGGCTCATCGTCTGGTTACAATATCTCGCTTTCAAAGATGTCTTTGAGCTCACCTTCACGTAATTAACATGTGACGACAAAGGGGAGGCTATACAGCAAGAACGCAAGGTGTACTACAAGAGGACATTTATTAATAGCACTGCAACTAACAATTATTTCATTATTGATTCATCTGCCATTTTTTTCCTAGAATGATTGATTAATCATGGTGAAGCAGCGTTCAGTTGTTATGCTCAAAATAACTGGAACAAACTACCAGAAACCTGCAGGTCCGCTGAAACTCTTACTACTTTTAACTCCAGGCTGAAGACTTTTCTTTTTGCCGCTGCTTTTAATAGAGCTATTCATATCTTACATTGCACTGTAACTTTTAATCATGTATTTTGTCTTTTAATGTTTATTTTACTTTGCTTTTTAATGACTGTTTTTAAAAGCCATTTTCTTAATGTCTTCATTTTTGTAAAGCACTTTGAATTACCTTGTGTTGAAAGGTGCTGGTTAGGGTTAGGGTTAGGGTTAGGGTTGGGGTTGCCTTGCCCAATCAGTTGTAAAATATTAGAAGTAGTGAAGTATGTCCATCCAAGTTGCAGTTAAATTCCAAGGCCATTACTTAATTATTAATTATCAAAGTAGTTGCCACTTATTTTTGTGTCGATCAACTAATTGATTAGTCAATTAATTGTAGCTGTTATTTTAGACAGAAGCATTGCCACAACGATAGAGCTAGAAAGAAATCTGATATGAATTCAATTTATTTTGTAATTTTCCATGTTAAAATGCCGAACATGAAAAGGTTCCAGCATCTCAAATGTGAGGTTTTGCTGCTTGTCTCTATTTAATATAATTATACATTCAAAATCAGATAATAGGAGAAAACAAGATATTTAGGAATGTCACACAAGGCTCACATTGCAGTTCTAACTACTTTATAGTGATTGTATTTATAGGAAAAGCACAGACAAGATGAAGGCTTTAGTACATTTGTAATATGCCTGGGTTTGGGACACTAGGGTGGAGAATTGAATGATTAAGATTACTCCCGGAATGTACAAAATAATAATGAGAATGTTTCAATACATTATAGTTTGATAAGTTGATCATAACCATGCCAACCTTTCCTGACTACAGTCCTAAGTCAAAAAGTGTCTTAAACAAACCTCACATTTGTTTCAACCTGCCAGGAAACCGCAGTAACCTGTTGAATTCAGCGCACTATTGTCTAAATCTACCCAAATACCCAATTATGTAAGTGTCATCTATTTGTAAGTCAGTTTGTACTCTTATATACTACATCCTAAATCCCCTTTGAGACACTCCAGTTAACAAACATTCATTCAGTAGTTGTTAAGATTTCTTCAACCATTCCTCTAAAACCATTTGACCTAATCACTTGCAAATCCTTCCAGTCAAGTGGCTCATTAGAAGAAACCAGTTAAGCTGAATGGCATAAACATCCCCCATAGACCTTTTCTATTCAAACTGCTGTTAAACATGCTACAGTGGACAAACAGCCCACTCGTTCGGAACCCAGTTCATTTTGCAAATTCCTTTCATCCGCATGGGTCATTGACTCCTTCTTCCTCACCCGTGCGCCGACCCAGAAGGGCATGTATGTCTACAACGCCTGCATGTTGACCCCTTGCTCTCGTTGCCCTCACCCTCCCTCTTGAGGAACCTCCTCCCCCCCCCCGTGCCGCCCACTCATCTCGCCTTCCAGCTGGTTCCCTGCACTGTCCAGAAGCCGTGGAGCTCTCCCAGCTAATCTAGATTGCGGGAGGCCTCCCTCCTGCCAGCCAACACAAGAGAGGACAGCCCTAATTGTTTATGTCGTAAAGCTCTCTGACCCAGATAAGCCTGCACTCCCCAAAGCTGTCGATATAACCCCAGTTTACCTCACCAAACCTGCCTCTCCTGATCCACACAAGCCGCCGCCCCTTACATTTCTGCACCTTCTGCCACATTATTAACACCAAGGACAGGGGGATGACGATGGGGAGATGGACATGAACAACGTGGGTTGACCAAACATGAGTAGTCATTTAAAAATAGTTTTTTTAAAGATTTGCAGGAAAACAACTTATTTTTGAATAAATCTTGTAGAGCTGGGCAATATG
This sequence comes from Notothenia coriiceps, assembly GCF_000735185.1. Classification (NCBI taxonomy): domain Eukaryota; kingdom Metazoa; phylum Chordata; class Actinopteri; order Perciformes; family Nototheniidae; genus Notothenia; species Notothenia coriiceps. The sequence goes on from NW_011361500.1 coordinate 811,953, forward strand.
AACAAATATTATATACAACAACTTTTTTTACCACAGCATAACGATATCTAAGAGTTGAACATTGATGCATTCAGAAAATATTTCCACAATGAGAATTCTGATAAACAATCAGTAATGTGAATTTAATGAGGTGGCAAGTCTGAAAGAGTCTGCTACATGACTTTTAGTAACGCTGCCTTTAAAACCAGGAAAAGACAACAATTACGATATTAGGATCCCCAAAATCTAAGAGGATATCTAATGTCATATCCTGATATTATTGATATATTGATCGGTTCTCAAAAATATAGGATTATTTAGATGCATTAATAATCTGCCCGGAAAATGTATAAAATATTAGTCAGTACGTTGGAGTAAGAGCACATGCCCAAAGCGAAACGCGTGATTTGAAAATTAAAAGTAGCATATATAGAAATGACATCACTTTTTGTATTGCTGCCTTTAAAACCAGGAAAAGATAACACGTACAAAATTAGGATCTCCAAAATATAAATGTCTAGTATCATATCCTGATTGATATACAGTAATGTAGATATATTGCCCAGTCTGTCAAACCAAATTTAGGGTGAATATTCTTCCCCATAAATATATAAAATACAAATAACTACATTGGAGTAAGAGTACATGTCGGAAGAGAAAGGCGTGATTACTTATTGACCCAAAAGTGAAAAGTATCAGATATTTAGAAACGACACAAAGGTGTATGTTGTTTATGTTTGTGCTCAATATAAGCCCATCATAAAGCATGGAGTTGCGTGTGAATAGAGGCTGCATGCCTGGCTCATGATTTAGCTCGGTAATGCAGGATTAGCCACAAAACACCACAGAGCCTCGGACGGTTGTCAAGCGCCGAATGTCACACGTGCTCTACTTTACCAACAGATGGCTTTACCACTGATCGACACTTCGGGTGACTTTTAAGCTCCGCAACTACAGATATTTAGATATTATTTATCTTCTATGCTCACTTTCTAATAAGGAGATATAAATGCGATATAATGAAAAACTTCCAGACATATTACTCTACCATTTTTGCCCTTTGGGTCGCATTACAGAATATCAACTTCTTACTGAGAAGTTCTTAAAGTCCACTTTAAAACAGATCCTAATTACTAAATAGGAGCTTTTAATTGGATGCAACCCTGACTCGCCCTGTAATCATCCATCACACGCTATTGGTGCAGGGATGCGTTTAAACCCCCATCTTAAGCCATGTTACACCACAGGTTAATGTCAACTGTGTCAAGTACTAGCTGAACGATACACCTACTGATATCTTGTAGTTTTTCTCGCTGTGACAAAACTGCAAAACCCTACACAATTTCAGACAGTTTAAATTTTGCTTGCAGAGCCTATCTATCATATTATAAATTTGAGTATTGATACATGTATTTGCCCACAGGCATGGAAAATAGCAAAAATTATTCCACTTGCAAAAAATCCAGCTGGACCATTTTCTGGTACAAATAGCCGTCCAATAAGTTTATTACCAGCATTAGCAAAGATAATGGAGAGAATAATTTTCAATCAAATACAAAAATACTTTGAAGGTAACAAACTTAATACTGTGTATCAACATGCTTTCAGACCTGGCCATTCCACATGCACCGCTTTAACACAAATGACAGATGACTGGAAGGGCGAACTAGATAATAGGAAGTTAGTGGGTGCAGTACTACTTGATTTTAGTTCTGCTTTTGATGTCATTGACCATTCTTTGTTGTTACACAAGCTGGAACAATATGGTTTTAATTTTGAAACGCTGAGGTGGTTAGAAAGTTACCTGACAAATCGAAGTCAAACAGTTTTTTTTAATGGAAGTCTCTCAAAGATGAAAACAGTCACTTGTGGAGTACCTGAGGGTAGTTGTTTGGGAACACTTTTATTTTCTATTTTTACAAATGACCTACCATTAGTGTTAGAAAAAGCTAAAATTGTAAATATATTATGCAACTTCAACTACAAGAGAGTTGACAAATGTTATGAATAAAGATCTACTACTGATATCAGAGTGGGTCCTAAATAATAAGTTGGTACTTAATACGGGAAAAACAAAATCGTTATTAGGATCAAATCATCAGTTAAAAGGTGAACCAAAATTGCAACTACATTTAAACCATATTGAAATTGAACCGGTCAAGGAGACAAAATTGCTAGGTATAACCCTGGATCATAAATTACCTTGGTCTAAACAAATTGATAATGTTGTATGTAAAATGGGAAGGGGTGTGTCACTCGTAAAAAGAATTGTAAAATGTTTGCCTATGGATGTCAGTAGACAAGTTTTGGATGCTTTGGTTCTGTCGCAGCTTGATTATTGTTTGGTTATGTGGTCTAGTGCTGCTGAAAAAGATTTAAACAAACTACAAGTAGCACAAAATAAGGCAGCACGATCAGTGGCGTTTTCTCCTGGAGGCCAAGGGAAGCCAGGCTTCCCCTGTTTTTTCGGATTGTAGTTATAATTTTAATAAATAAATAAAAACACTTTGTTTAGTTTCGGAAATTCTTTGTTGTGTGTTGCTGCCGGCCCGTCTCTCCCCCATTCTCATTGAGTATTTTACAAAGAGTGAAACAGCGCCCCTCTAGATGTTATGGTGAAACAGTAGATTGCACTCTCTGTTGCGAGAGGAGGCCAGCCGAAATTTGCTTCCCTTGGTGAAAAAAAATGGAGGGATTGACCAATCAGATGAGGCTCACGTCATGCCCCTGCCAACCTGTGATTGGTCAGGGCCATGCCAAGGGAAGCCAGAGGCGGCTGGCTTCCCTTGCCTCACAATCCAATAAAATCGCATCAATTTAGTGGTGCAGTGACGCGTCCCAAAAAGCGGAAGTAAGCTGCGTCGGTTTCCCTCGACAAAAAAGCAATGGGATTTCTCCATAGGATTTTGGAAAATAGGTCGAAAAAAGGTCAGTGGAAAACGAACCTGTTAGGTAAATGCACGTTTTGTTCAGTCGGATAATATCCACATGTCTACCCTACTTTTATAATTTTCGAATCATAAATCTAATAGATAG
>NW_011361500.1:815012-822036 GCF_000735185.1 Notothenia coriiceps
GCCCTTATTACTGGGTTTGTAGTTTACTCATAATCAGATTGCGATGCCATTTTGTTTCAATTCATTATTAGTACTCTAGCCGAAATATCTTAGAAAAAAGATATTCTGTGACCCTTGGGTGCCGTGATTTAAAGCTGAATGGATTTTTTTTGCTGCTATAGTATCATCTGCGTTATGTTACAGATAGATAACCTGAGGTTTAGGACTTTTGTTTCTTAGGAAAGTCTCTTGAAGTATATTATTTTGAGGAGTCTTCTTGTATGCTGGAACACGACTTTTTTTTGATTAAAATAAAAGTGTAAACTCTAATTTTTCAATTATTAGGATTTGTTTCCACTTGCATATATCCAGTTTTACAGATCCTTTTGGGGGGTTGGTCCTTCTTTCATTTTCTCCAACCAGCGAAATGTTTTTACTTGATAGTTAATATTCGCGAAGAAAGTTGGGGTCAGAATATTAGTAAGAAAAACTGGGTTCATTTAATGGTGTTGGAAGGAACAACGGTACGACAGGATCAAGGCAGCGTCGGTTGGTAGGATGGGTATTTTTGTTTTCAGGCCGGGCTCTTTGAAGCTGCGAAACAGAACCCGGTTGCGTTTGTTCTCCTCGTCCCTTCCTTGGGTTGGAGAAGTCTGGCGCATTGGTTGAATCCCCGAGTGCACCCAAGGAAAGGCTGAGCTCAGGGCATCCGAGAACTTGTATCAGCGGACTTGGAGCTCGCAAGGGCACCTGAGGGGCTGGACACAGGAAGACAGAAAGACAGGGGTGATTGCAGCCAGACAGACATGGAGGTGTGAAAGATGTGAAAGGAAAAGGGAGGGAGAGACAAGTAGGACAGGGGAGGTGAGAAGAAGAGGTACAAGACCAAGAAACAAGAAAGAAGATTGCTTGTATAATATGGATATATTATTATGTGATCATTGGTGAATGCGAGGGTGTCAATAGGGAATCATGTAATTAGTATGTTTGTTCTCTAGCGACCGTCAGAAAACTCCTGTGCAGAACAGGATATGTACCAATAAGTTCTATTGCAGGTTCTAACTATGTTGACATGTTTGTTGTTTATGTACTATAGATAACATTGATTAAGTAATATAATGCTTTCAACTGCTTCTCATTCAGTTCAATATCGTTTATGTTGCTAATTTACTTGGTGAATTCTTGGTCATTTGAGGGTTTTGCATCATGTCTATTGCGGAATAAAAAGGGACTCAATTGATCATCTTGTACTCTTCGGTCAATAGAAAACGGGATTAAATGAAGTTATGTGTGGTCTAATAAAATCCTACATTTTATTACCTTCATTGTGTTGAAAAGTATACACTGCATGTTCTAATGCTTTTTGGTGGGTTGTAAAAGGAGACAATAAGGGGTACGCGGGTTGATGTTTTGTGATTGTAGAATATATGGCTTTTGCATGTCCTATATCAGTAGCAAGGAGAATGAGTAAGTTGTGGAACTATGTATAAATTTGAAGCTTTTTTTTGCACGTTTTCTATTTCAACTTGGTTGTAGGCATTAAACTATATACATAAACATGGTGACGAATAAACAGTGCCAATTACATAACTTTGTTCAAGCTTGAATTTCAGCAGTGTTTGGTCGGAGTTCAGCTAGAATAGTGGCAACTTTGAGGAATAATAATGGTTGTGTCAAATGTCTGAATTTGTATCATAACCATGGCCCGATACGATTGGATATCTCCATATTGCTTGAAGTTCTCATCATAGAGGGGGCAACAGTGTGTGTGCCCCGATGTAGAGGTGGAAGGCTTTCCGCGAGGGATCAACCCAGGTGAGCGTGTAGCCAACAATTACCAGGGGTTCCTTCTTAACTGGTGGCTGGTGTGACACGAGCTGTGCGGAGTGAAGTTTGGTTGGGTTGCTGACACGAGAAGCGACAGCTCGTTTCTTATTAAAACGGCCGGGGACCTCACTCGATCACTGGTATGTAGTGCTGAACCAATTCATCTTGCCTTGTTTTCACGTGGCGATTCGTGTCTTGCGTGGCGGATCTGCCAAAGGGCAGGCAACACAAAAAAACTTTCATCACGTTGTTTCGCATGTCTCGACGACATGTCATGCCTCAAAACTGCTGGTGGAGGTCAGCGCTCGGTGTGTCATTCTAGATGTCGAATGTCTATTGATGTAGGTTTACGAGACTGCTGTGTCCTACCTTGGGTGTGCTGGGCTACGATTATCGTCTATGTGAGGTGTTGGGGTAGGAGTAGGGTTTCCCACTGGATTTGGCTATTTTAGTATTCTTGTTGTTGCGTGATTGTGTGGTTTTAATTTCTTCCTTGGTGTCGTCTCACGAGTTGGAAACACTAGTTAGGCACTAGTCTTCAAGCCCTTTGCTAAAATGCTCACTGGATCCTGCTTCAGTGGGAAACTGTGCCATGGCGTCTCCTTGATGAGTGTGTTTTTTTTTCATCATCCAAGTGTAGTGGTCCATCTCATGAGTTTGGATCTGGGGGCAGAAAGAAGCTTGAGACATGAATCGGTTTAGTATTATTGTTGGCTAGAACTTGACATTTTGCCTTTTTGTTTGTGGGTGAAATTATTGGCCATCAGAGAGAGGGGTTGGTGAGGCATCCTTTTCCACAAGAGATTCGCAGTGTGAGTGCAGGTTTGGATTGTTTGATTGGTTTGGTGTGTTGGTTGGTGGATAAAGCAGGACCTTTGGGGTAGGCTTGGCGGATTGTTGGACAGTCTTGGTGTTTATGGAGTGGATTTGTTGGGGGTGATTAATGCGTACTTTTTTTATTCATAGTTTCGTGTGCGTGACACTGGGTATCTGCTTGTGATGGGACTAGCGTGGGTTTCAGAGGATCCCTCCAGTAGACCACGGGAGAATCTCAGACGCTCCTTCGGTTTAGTTTTTTTTCGGTGCCTGGTTTACATTGCATTGCTTGGCCTCTGCAGAGTTCTCTTTCCTGCAACAAAGGTCTTCGGGGAGTTTATCGTTACGGGGTGTTTGGGGGGTTTTCTGTTGGTGGTGATTGTTTTTGTTGTTTTGGTTGGTTGGTTTTTTATTGTTTTTGTTCGGGCGTTTGTTGGTTTTGTTTGTGTGTTTTGGGTATAGTTTTTGTGTTTTGTCTTGCTGATTTGTTTACCGTGGGTTTTTTGTGTGTTGTGAAAGCTTGGATAAGTGGTAATTGTTACAGGTAAATGGAGCTGTCTAGGGTGAGCTTGCTCACTAATCGAGTGCAGAGCATCAGCGACGTCTACTTTTTGTGAAAACCCTGTTTGTGAGCATTTTCTTGGACCAGGTTGTTTGGGTATGATGTTAGAGAAGACTTGGGCAATACTTGTGTACAAACTTGTTTGTAGTGTGTTTGTGCATAAAGGCCAGTTTCTCCAGAACAACGGTAAGCAAGGGGTTCAGCTTGTGTCCTTGGGAGCTATTTCTGTCGCTGAATTAGCATGGTTTTTTATCTCTTTTTTTTTGGGTGGGGTTGGTGTGTGGTGATTGATGTGGTGGGTTGGTTTTGTGTTTTGGTTTTTTTTTGTGTTTTTGGTTCACTATTTGCTTATTTTTCTTACTTATAGGCTCTTTGAGGAGCATGGGTTGGGGTTTGCAACCTATCAGGTGGTTTGGGTGGTGGAATACAACAAATAACTTGCACATTCTGCGGTTACTGGCATAGTTTCTGCAGATATTCATGCAGCCTCTCATAGCACAAAAACAAAACGATACCGGATGCCTAATCCTGTCTGCGTGATCTTCTTGCAAAATAACTGTTGCAACCCGGATCTGCTGTGATGCGACAGCGGCGCATGTAGATCCGTAATACCGTAATGTCGGGAGTATAAGGGGCCAACATAATGTGGATCTTTTAGCATATGTATAGCATGGCTCGCTAGCTAGCTTGTTTAATGTAGGATGAAAGAGGTAATGCCCACTATTTCGTTAGTCCTTTGGTGGAAAGCAGTACTTAACAAAAATGAATAAGGAATGTGTTTTCCCATGATTTGTATCGTCTATAAAAATGTCTGCGTATATATTCGTAGATCCACAGACGAGGTGGCCGAGTGGTTAAGGCGATGGACTGCTAATCCATTGTGCTCTGCACGCGTGGGTTCGAATCCCATCCTCGTCGATATCTATTTTAATTTTTGACTGTTTATGTCATTTGCTCATATAGTCATTATGTTTGGCAAAATAATCACATGTGAGAGCATTGCTACACGGTTCTCTCTTTTTATATTTATTTACTCTTGCACTATATCCTATTATCTTCATACATATACACACTGAGTATCATTATTTATCATATCTATCATCATGTCTATCATGCTATATTTGAATAACATAGTGTAGGACCATACCTATATAAGGCATATTTATACTTTTTATTTTTCAAAATACCAAACAGATCAAGCATTTTAGCCATTCCTCATTTCGCTCAATTTAACACTGTCTTTTCATGGGCTGATTCTGTGAGAACAGCACCATCTACAGGCCTGGGATATGTACTACAGCGTCTCCAGCGCTTTCGAACGGCAATGTCCGTGGCTGTCTCCTCCTGATTAGTGGAGTTGGCCCAATAGCCGTAGCGCCACTTCTGTGACGTCATAGAAGTGTTCAAATCTGGATCAGTCTGTATCAGATCCGTTGCAGCCCCTTTTTAAGAGATTTGGGTATGGAGGAAAATAAAGAGGGTTGTGTTGTCTGACACTTGGTGAGTTCCCTGGAACACCGGGGACACATATTCATGTATAAAAGATGTACAAAAGTGCATTTTGCATGATAGGTCACCTTTAAAGTTTACACTGTTAACCTTGTTAATAACAACACTGGATTTTTTTTTTGCGCCACTCACTTTACAATTGTCTCCTAACGTTCTATTCTCATTCAGTTTATGTATGTCATGTCTTTCTTTTTATTCTTTAAATTGTTTAACTTGATTGTGTTACTTACTGGTAAGCTTCTATACTTTTTTTAAAGTATTTATTTCCTAGTACTGCATCAACAATTCAAATTCCCTGCTGGTTATCAATAAACGTCTATCTTAGCATAGATAGATATGTTGAATCTTATAATATTATATTTCTATTTGTCTTCAATATATTGAGGGGCAAACATAGAGGTGATAGTAATTTTGTTTGATGTTCTTTTTGGAAAAACTTAATCTCCAACAAAACCAGGAATGTGAATTGTGTTCATTTTAATCCAGGTCGCAACAGTTACAGCTGTGATGTTAAATTGTAAACATCTGATTACGTCTAAGGGCTTTGTTGCACACAGTAATGATGTAAGAAAACACACAGAAAGAACATTTGAGAAACATTTTTAATGACCATTAACAAAAACATTTTTGTCCTCATGACTACATGAACAGTGCTGACAGCAAAAACATCAGGTCCGAGGCGACATTTCCTCATTTTAGACAGAGTTCAGAAATGAATTCAACATAGCTCAAACATGTGCTATAGACCAGACTACAACTTATGTTGTGTTTTTAATAACGGGGCTTTATCATCAAGGTTGTGGTGGTAGTACTGACTTGTGGTCCCATCATAATGTCCGCTTTATTAACCTCTGTACAAAAGCTGACCACACATTTATATGAATACAAACCAGCAGCCATTCTGTGCATGGAGACAATTTTACGAGTCATAAATTACAGAGGCTGAAAAAAGTTGACGTTCATTTTGATCTATAGTGACATGTTTACTGTATATTATCTTGTTCATGCTCAGAACACATGTTGTCAAAATGCCTTCAAGGACCTGAACTGCCTTGGCAAGGGTGACTTCTTGCAAAGCTCAACCTAATTCAGGGCCCTATGAAATCAGCTTTTTTTGTACGTCAAAAGTCTTAAGTTAACATAAACATTCAGATTTCCTTTTCATCTGTGCACTCCTGTCTTGCATTTTCTAAACATTTGATTCTTTTATTTCTTCTTTGAATTTTTTATTAGGCATCCTTGAAACTGTATATTAATAAGTGGATTACATTTTGCCGTACTCTGATACAGTGAAGTATTTATTTGCTCATGCGTAAATGATAGTAAGACGAAAACAAAAACTTACAATTCAATTATTTAATTTAGGCCACAATATTCTAGAAAAAGAAAGTCAGCTTCACTGAAAGGCAGATTTAAGACAAACAACCTACATTTTTAGAAGCACTAGCATTCACATGTGTGAGTCGGTGTCTGTTGCAAAGTACCTCAGTACCAAGTGCAGTATCTGAGCAGAAATGTAATCAAAATCAAGTGTGAGAAGATACATTTTAAATTGTGTGACTACAACCATATTTTAGGTACTGGAGAAATCATAAGGCCCTACGGTCGCTCTCAATAATAACAAACTACGACACTAAAACGCCAGCTCCGCTTTTAGACCCGCCATCTTTGTTGTCACTGGAAGATGCCTCCGACTGGCCCTGTGCCTCCGCTTCACCTTCTCCCACCAACCGGATGTTATAGCGTTCCCTGTACTCTGTGAGGTCCCGCCCTTTCGTCTGCATCTGCTTGTTGATGGACTCGATTAATTTGGAGATCTGTGGAGATAAAAGAAGAGGATACTTGGGATTAAATGCAAACATTTAAAATTCATATTCCAACAGTAATGCACTAATATTGTGTCGATAGGCTCGGTAATCCTTACAATACAATAAATCACCACAATGCTTAATAGTTGTTGTTCTGTTTCCATGATTGCTGAAACAATTTGCTGGTGACGTACACAGGGTTCCTGCAGGTTTCAGCAACTCAAATTTTGAAGACCACGTTGAATAGAATTTAAGACCTATTTCACGGCAAGAAAGTATGAAGGAAAATTGCTAGGAAAAAAGAAATTTGTCCCATAATGACTTACAAAGTAAATGTATTCATGTTCAACATAAGAACGATGACTGAACATAACAGCGTAACAGTACACTGAACTGTGTTGGCGTGTTAAGACAAAGTGTGTGTGTGTGTATGTGTGTCAAGAGCTATAGTCAGAGCTCCGCTGTCTTCATGCTGTTGTATGATTGGTGTTTAGCTACGGTATTTAGCATCCACAGCAACTCC
>NW_011361500.1:822052-825613 GCF_000735185.1 Notothenia coriiceps
TCGTGTCGTCGGTCGTCGTGTCTGTGTGTGTGTGTGTGTGTGTGTGTGTGTGTGTGTGTGTGTGTGTGTGTGTGTGTGTGTGTGTGTGTGTGTGTCAAGAGCTATAGTCAGAGCTCTGCTGTCTTCATGCTGTTGTATGATTGGTGTTTAGCTACGGTATTTAGCATCCACAGCAACTCCGCTTTTAGGGTTGACGTAGACTCAAACGTCGCTCAGAGGTCCCCCGGTGTTGTTGCGGGAGCAGCTGCACTAGCTAAAACTGCATTAGCAAAACAAACGCTAATTTTGTTTGCAAAAGGTGCGGCGGGCTTCAAACACGTTCCCCTCCACTGGTTTCAACCAAGCACTANCATCAGGACTGTTTGAGGCATATGATAGCTATGTGATTAACATGATGATTCAGCCTCTATGGAGAGAGACATATGACAAGCATGATAGTTTCTGAGGTGGAGCTAATCTGAAGTAAACATTGAATACTGCTTTCTATTCCTCCATCTTGTGACTGTGGAACTCCCTCTCTTGGATATCAGCATGTGAAGGACACTGTTTGAGATTTTGAGTAAAAAGTCAGGATTTTGAGAGAAAGTCAGAATTTTGAGAGAAAGTCAGAATTTTGAGATTTTGAGAGAAAGTCAGAATTTTGAGATTTTGAGAGAAAGTCAGAATTTTGAGAAAGTCAGAATTTTGAGATTTTGAGAGAAAGTCAGAATTTTGAGAGAAAGTAAGAATTTTGAGATTTTGAGAAAAAATACATAATTTTGAGAAAAAATACATAATTTTGAGATTTTGAGAAAAAGTCAGAATTGTGAGAAAAAGTAAGAATTTTGAGATTTTGAGAAAAAATTCAGAATTTTGAGAAAAAATACAGAATTTTGAAATTTTGAGAAAAAGTCAGGATTTTGAGAAAAAGTCAGAATTTTTAGATTTTCCGAAAAAAGCCAACATTTTGAGACATCAAGTCTCTCTCCCTCTCTTGGATATCAGCATGTGAAGGACACTGTTCAGGAACTAGTTGATGCTCTGTATGTGATGACTACTTCCATTCTGGAGAGGATCACAGATACATGGATCCTGATATTGAAGCTCAAGCCAGGGACCAGTAATATTTTCTGAACATCTACCTATCCAGAATGTAAATATGGTACATACATGTGTGTCTGGCCAGAGAGTAGTTGGAGGACCCTCCGCTGGTCAGTCCGAAGCCCTCAGGCGCCTGCCCCCCCGTCCGAGCCCGCGCTGCCCCCTTGGGAGGTTCAATCTCAGCGCCAAACTCAGCCCCGATGACCCCCAGCAGCACGATGGCGGTCGCTTGTTTACGCCGCTCCTCGTATGAGTTGGAAATCTTCTTGGCGTTTGGTGGAAGGTTGGAGAGACAGCCTGGAGGAGAGACAGAGAGAGAAATTAACAACGTGACTTTTTCTGGTTCCTATTGATGTAGCAGCTGGTCTCAAGATGGGAAGGTCCAAACTAAGTTCGTTTTTTGTTAGCTTACAAACGTTATTTACTGATGAGAGACTAAGTGGACCCTTAATTGAATATTCTGTCACCTTACTGTTACAAATGAATACAGAACTGTCAACATTTGTGCATTTTGCAGTTTGGTCATTTGTTTAAAATGACATACAAGTTAATTTTAGCTTAGTACATCATGGTAGATCCCAAGGCAAATAATTCGTTTTAAGGCCCCTGCTGATTTACACCATCACATGTGTATATTTTATTTAATGTACTTTAAATACAGTGGACCATAATACAGTATAGTTATTAGAGTACAAGTAGGTTTATGAACAGGGATTCTTAAATGTTATCTCCCTAAAATCCTTAGTGACTTTAGAAACATCCTTAAAACTGTAATGAATTTGTGTTGAATAAAAAAAAACATGTTAACAAATGTACCTTTTTGTTGTTGTTGTAAATCACTCACAATTCCCCTTGCATTTAAAGTGATGCCAGAACAATTGCTTTAAACAATAAAAAATATTATATGTTAATTGTTAACCATGGTAATTGAGGGCCAGCTTAAACCAATTTAAGAATTCAAAAGAATCCCGACAGCGGCTTGTAATTGAAATGCAAATCTGACAAGTTGGTAACATTGCATATCAATTCTAAAGATACTGAATATCTGTTTTTTCCCCCGTCTTCTGACACTTTGAGGAATGATTTAGCTAAACAGACAGAGTGTGGGGGAGCCCCGTTTTCATTTCTTACTTTTCACGGTGAAAGGTCGTAAAAAAAAAAAATACAGCAGGCCTTTGAGTCCACACTGAGCCGATATCAACTGAACAGGCACACTTCTATTGTCCTGGGTTTAACCATCACACACACGCGCTGGCACACACACAGGCACACGTCTTATTGTCCCGCTGAAAGACTTTAGTCACAGTGCACACACACACACACACACACACACACACACACACACACACACACACACACACACACACAGCCTCTGGAAAGCTTTTGGACATGTGCAACTGGAAACCCTTTGTGAGTGTGTGTNTAAGAGATTTGGGTATGGAGGAAAATAGAGAGGGTTGTGTTTTCTGACACTTGGTGAGTTCCCTGGAACACCGGGGACACATATTCATGTATCAAAGACGTACAAAAGTGCATTTTGCATGATAGGTTCCCTTTAAAGGGGACATTCTGCTAATTTCCAGGTTCATATTAGCATTTAGTGTCTCTACTGTGACATGTCTCCATGCTTTAATGATCTTTTCTTGATTGTTTTACCAGTTTATATGTGACACCGTAGATAAAAATGTCCTTGGCAAGTGTGAGTTACACTACATGCTTATCAATAACATATATTACACCATACAACATATTATTATTAAATTAAAGCATCCTATAGTGTGCTATGCAGCATAATGTACCACAGTGCTATACATTAAATATACCCTAACATACACTGTCCCATACCCTAAAACAGACTCTACTGTACAGAAATACATTCCTGTACATTATTTACTTTTGGACGCTAACTTCAATCTTCTGTCCATGATAGAATTATATTCCCATACGCCACCTGGGCCCCTCAGCGTGTAAAGCAAAAGAGAAACAATCAGAGCGTTTGGAGTTGCCGCTGCGACCATTTATCTTTTCATAAGTTCAATCTGTTCTGAGGAGAAATGTGATCTGACCCAAACGACCTCCAGGCTCCACTATTAGATTAGCAGGGGAGGCTAGCGTTTCAGCTAACCAAATCACCAGCGGACTAATGACACCGGGAGGTGAGGGTCCGCCTGACCTTTGACCTCCAACCTCTATCTGTGCGGCTGTGGACCCCACGCAAGGGTACGACCTTCTAGCCTTCCTCATAACAAACAAATAGAAAGGAATATTATTGCGAGTGTGTATTCATATTTTAGTACATGTTGTTGTCTGGAGGGCTCTGAATCCTGAAGGAGACAACATGCCTGCCAGCACACTGATAATGTGTGTGTGTGTGTGTGTGTGTGTGTGTGTGTGTGTGTGTGTGTGTGTGTGTGTGTGTGTGTGTGTGTGTGTGTGTGTGTGACTACGTTACGTAGTACACTATACTTATTAACGTAACGT
>NW_011361500.1:825673-840382 GCF_000735185.1 Notothenia coriiceps
TCTTTTAGGGAAAAATACAAATATCAGAGTAACAATGCACCTTCAGTCTGTGTGTGTGTGTGTGTGTGTGTGTGTGTGTGTGTGTGTTGGTGTGTGACGATGAGGGTGGTGTGGATCCTAATGACATCCCCTGACACTACTAGGGAAATAATTACAGCACACACACACACACACAAATGTCCGTGTGTGTCCGTGTGTGTGTCCAGGGGTGTGTGAGTTCTGATCTTGGAGGTTTTGCAGCTGTGGCACTGAGCAACAACTGTTGTCACCTGCACATTCTGAACTGTTTACGTGTGCGTGTGTGCGTGCGTGCGTGCGTGCGTGTGTGCGTGTGTGTGTATGACAGGGGAGACTGAGGTTATGAGTCTATCGCTGCAGCCTAGTTATTCTGCAGCTGTCAACATCTGTCTTTCTGTCCCTCGTTTCCTCTTCATCTCGTTCTGCGTCTCCTTACTTCCTTTCCTTTGCCCTTTTCTCTTCTCTTGTCCTTCACTGCTCTCCTATACTTCTTTATTTCCTCCCCAGTATTCATTACGATGGACGTGAAACTATCTGCATCACCTAAAACACGAAAAGCTTTTGAAAAAAAAACAAATCTTCATTCGCGATTTTAAAAAAAATTTTTTAAGTTGGATTCGGAACGGAGGAGTTCACAAACTAGACCGAGGAAGCAAGAAAGAAAGGGAGGAAAGAAGGATGGAATAGAGGAGGAAGATTCACATTTTGGTTTGTCTGTGAGGCGCCTGCTGGAAAATGTAATACTGCAGAGACTGAATAAAAAAAACCCTTGCTGTCAATAGGAGAAAAATGAGCAGTGAGAAATGATAAATTGTCACATCGGTGATATTGACTGGTCTGAGAGAGGGAGCGGGTGAGGAGGAAGGACAGAGGGTGAGGAGAGACATTTCTAAAATGGTTTTAATAATACCAAATCTTCTTTCGAAATACAAGTTTATTCTCTTTTAATTTCCCTCATTTCTCAATTCTGTATGGTTAATTGATTAATTGATTCTCGTATTGCACATTCCTATTGTTTTACTTATAATATAATATACTTTGATATTGTTTTAATATTGTCTGCTGTTCCATTGTTGGAGAAGCCTGTGACCTAAGGTTGTCAACGACATAATTACTCTGTAGCTATGTTAGTTTGACAATAAAGAACCTTGAACCTAATGAGACGATGATGAGCTGGTTGGTAGTAAATAAAAACGCACTGGTTATAAAATGTTTGTAAGTATGAGTGTAGTCACTGTATGTGTCGGCCACCGTTAAACAGGGCAATGTGTCAAAATAACTGGATTAGCAGTGTGTGTGTGTGTGTGTGTGTGTGTGTGTGTGTGTGTGTGTGTGTGTGTGTGTGTGTGTGTGTGTGTGTGTGTGTGTGTGTGTGTGTGTGTGTGTGTGTGTGTGTGTAGAGTGAGTGAGTGAGTGACTGAGTGAGTGAGTGAGNAGTTCGGTCATCAGGGAGGGACTCGGAGTTGAGCCGCTCCTCCTTCGCGTCGAAAGGAGCCAGTTGAGGTGGTTCGGGCACCTAGTTAGGATGCCACCTGGGCGCCTCCCTAGGTGTTCCAGGCACGTCCAGCTGGGAAGAGACCAAGGGGTAGACCTAGAACCAGATGGAGGGATTATATCTCTTCGCTGGCCTGGGAGCGCCTTGGGATCCCCCAGTCAGAGCTGGTTGATGTGGCCAGGGAAAAGAAAGTTTGGGGCTCTCTGCTGGAACTGATACCTCCGAGACCTGACCACGGATAAGCGGGAGAAGATGGATGGATGGATGGACATTGGATTAATATCAATGATTCAAGTTTAGAAACTTCATCATTTTGTATCTGAAACATCAGTGTTCGGATCGAGAAGCTTGTGAGAAAACCTTTGTGTCATATAAGGCTGCACTTGTTCTTTCAATATGTCCGATACATATAGAAACTATAACTGTACAGCTTATTTAAGTAGTTTTCAAATCACACTTGAAACTGGACACTAAAATCATTTAACATATGATCCGGGGATAGAAATGGCTATGGCACATAATTATTGATCATAATTTGTGTAATCAGGTTGCTTGATGTGCACATGGTAATTTCCAAGACTGCTAAGCTACTTACATATATTTAAAAGTCCCTTTTTGTTTGTGCAGCTTTCTTAAAGTCTCCTGCACTGTTTGATATTTGTTCCTCTGGAAGTTCCCAGTTTTTGTGCCTTGTGGCTGTAAATAAATACAAAAAGGCCAAACCCAGTCCGGATGGATGAATGGCTGGTTGGTTGCATGGCTGGCTGAATACACGCAGCACTTAACCCCATCACTGAATACCACACCACCATCAGCAGCAGCAGGCCATTACTGTTCAGGAAATATGCTGAATTATTCAATCACTTCCTCTCTGCATTCTCTACAGGATGCACGAGTCTATTGAAAATCACTGTGTGTGTGTGTGTGTGTGTGTGTGTGTGTGTGTGTGTGTGTGTGTGTGTGTGTGTGTGTGTGTGTGTGTGTGTGTGTGTGTGTGTGTGTGTGTGGGTGTGTATATCGATGAATTTTCCCGTTGTTGTGTGTGTGTTGTAACCTCTTGATCATGACCTACATTGGGTTGTCTGCATGTACTCTTATGATATTCACTTAGAATTACAAGAAACTTGATTTAAGTTTACTTTTAAACGTGAAAGAAATCCAGTTTTGTAGCATCAGAATAAAGAATCATGCATCTCTTAAACACATTGCACATTTACAGCTCACTTATGATAGCACACACACGTCTTCTTTGCAACATTAGGTTTGTCTTAGCATGATGCTTGAGCTTTCCATCATGCAATCACGAATCAAAATAATTGACACATTTTCCAATTCCATTCGTCTTAAAGTACAAAAATGTCTATTTTGTGCAAGAACAATATAATTATCACTTTGGTTGTATAACAAAGAATGGGGACGGAACTTACTATCGACGCTTCAGACCGTAGGCTACCATAGTGCCCGTTAGTAGCCTACAGTCAATACTTTTTTTGTAAAAAGTAATATTGGGCTAACGTTCATTACATTTTTATAATAATATGTTCTAGGGATGGGAACGATTAATCGAATATTCGAAATTACTCAGGTATTCGAATAATTATTAATGTATTCGAATATGGGTTATGAATATATATATATTTATTTTTTTGAGAGTGATGCCTAAGTTGATTACATATTATCAAATTGAATAATTCAATGTATATATACACGACAGTGCCATAGCTAAATGTGTTAGTTGACGTCTAAAGGTGTGTTTTGCTCCGCTCACCGGTCCCTCACAGCGGGCAGAGCTGCAGGTGCTGATCTCTCTCTCTCGCGTCCGGTTATACTTCACTCGTGTTTATGTCCAAATCCATCAGATCTAGCTAGTTCCACCCAATGATATGGCTGCTGCCCCTCCCTACACGCAGATCACGCAGACTCAAACCTCATCTTAGGCCCAAATGTGGCGCAAATGCGCTCCGCAGCCGTTGCGAGGTTCCGGCGCTAACAGTTCATGAGCGTGCTCCCCCGCCCCCTGTCAACACTCGCGACACATGAGTGGCCAGCCTAAACAACAATAAGCGCTGCTTGGTAACCATGTGTGGCGGCAAAGGACATAGACATTTTGACTGGAGAGATTTAGTTTTGCCGGTATTCAACATATTTTACCAGTCATAGTCCGGTAATTATTTACACTCTAAGAAGAGTCCTACACAACAGACATGGCGTCAAAAAGGAGTAATGNTTGGGGCCGTCCCCCAGAACCCCCTAGAGGGGGTTCCTCTAAGAAATCTTATATTGTATTTGATACGTAAGACCATGTGCAGACTCTTCTTTTATTTATGTAAATAATGATGAGTTGTATAATTATTATAAAACGTAACAAACAAAAGTGGAACAAGACTGGTAGAACGACGCTCTTTCTCATTTCTCCTCTATCAGCACACTGACATGAGAATTTAACAGGCCCATTCCCATCTATCGGGGGGTAACAAGACACTGGCACAGTAGTCTGTTCTGGCCACCCAGTGTAAAGTAATACCAAGAAAAATAGACTGTCAACATTCGGGTACCTGACATATTTCTTCCATGTGCGTTTCAATAAGAGTTTCGTGCCGGCCCTGAAGGCCGTTGTTAGGAACTAAGACCTACCGGTCTTCCTGAGCTTTTTTGTATTTATAAAATAACTCCTTCTACTAGTAGCACTCTTCAAAAAGTTTTAGGCATTTAATTCTTCAGAGGGCGCACTTACTTAGTCAGGTTTGTTTCTGAAGCGCGTGACGTGTCGCAATCTTTTAGCCGCTATGAGTTTTATTTTCAAACCTGAAAAATTTTTTTTTTTCTTTCTTGAAGGGTGTTAAAAATATTAGAAGTGAGTGGTAGGCATCTGGTTCGTGAGTTTTGCCAGGCCTGGCGTGGTCAGACTATTTTTTGACTCTTCGCATATTTGTGATGTCGTTTTTGTACACCCACGCAAACCAGTTCAGCACTTTTTCCTTTCTGCTATATATTCGCGACCTCCTTAAATCCTTAGTATGATGTTTACTAGGTATCGTCTTTTGTACAGACCTCATACGTTTGTCTACCTAAAAAATAAAGAATCATGGTTTTAAATGTCTCTCTAATTACAATATTTAAAATCCTATAAATACAGAATATACTCCATTATATACATATAATATAGAATCTTCCAATAGGTTGCTCATACCTAATGTTCTCTTTATTTTGATTAAGTCTCTTTCTCGGTCTTTTGCATTTCCGCTCAGGTTCCTAACCCTGTCCGTCTGGTTTCTTCCTACTTTTTCTCCCTCACTTCCACTGGGTGTGCGCCTACTCGCTTTCCCAGCTACTTTACTCTCCTTCCCTCGCTATCTCTCATGCAGGTTGTCCTTTCCTCTCTCCGTTAAGGAGGAGTAAGGTTCCGCTTCACTATCAAGTCTACAAATTAAATTCCTCTCGAGACACTCCCTTTAGACATTCAAGTGCTTCATGTCTACAGTTGCTTAGAATCGCCACGGCTAGGAGCGAGACTGAGAGGACTGGAAGGCTGTCTCAGACCTGGCGGACGTTTTTCCAGCTAACCCAAAATCATTCTACTAGAGGTAAAATGTGTGTGCCAGTGTATAGCATGTGTAAGCGCTCATCAGGTTTGTGACTGTGCGTCTTGAATATCATATCTGTTGTATGCTTCCTAGCTGCTCGCGCCTCTCTACTAGAGTCATGGGCATATGAGCAAACAAGACTGCAATGTTCTAGTCTCTGTAGGTCCCACTAGAGAGTGCTAGAAATGAAGGTTAATTCAGAGAATCTTTTATAGTGTCGCGGGTAAGATTTTTCGATTAATAGTGAAAGAATAACCCAACCGACCAGACGTTTTAAGACGTGCCGATATGACATACATGCACAGAGTAACTGTAACAAATACTCTTAAAATTACAGTAGCAAGTATATAAATAATTGTGCGACACCTAGAACGATTCATATTATTTAGTTCCTTGAGTGCGTTTAACTGCGATTGTGTGTGTCTGTTTTCTGGTTTGTTATAAGATGTGTGTCTGCTGCACGCAGTCTTGTTAATCGTTCCTCTCTGTGTGGAGACAGAATACAAGTCGCCTTTCATACATACAACCAGTAAGTCCATCCCATCTTTAACTCACACACACACACGACACACGACACACACCAACACGACACACACAACCAACACACAGCGACCACACACACGACAGGCACACACACACACAGACACACACAGACACACCACACACACACACGACACACATTTCACACACACACACACACACACACACACACCACACATTACACACGTCACACCTTTTTTTTTGTCTCCCGAGTCAGTAATTGACTATGAGGGTGGTCGTGATTTCCAGCGTAGGAGGTCCAATTGTTTGTCTGTGTTCTTTTGTCGTGTAGTAGAGTAGGAGTTGATCTTACTTGTATTCATAAAGTAGTTTAGTGTATAGTCTATGTCTTGTTCTATGAGGGTAGTAAAGATGTCATAATGTTGGCTTACTGTTACTTAATTTATTTACCTTTTTAATTTGTGTCTTTTTCTAAGGAATTTTGGAAATGGATATGAATGTTTGCCATAGAGGGTAGAGGAAAAGGAGACAGGAGAGTATTTACATTGTTGAGGTCACCCTGGGCAGGCGGGTAAACCAAGTCTAAATCTAGGTGGGAAGAATCAAAAGCTTTATACTATGAATCTTTTATTCAAATCCTGATAATAAGGTCTTCTACTTTCCCTTGAAAACCACTAGTACCTCATCATGGTAAGTCAAAAGTCCTTTTCCGTCATCGACTCCTCGAGGACCGTCCAGTAATGTCCTTTTGTAAAACTCATACGGCGGACGGCTGAACATAGGGGGGTGTGTCTTGGTTTGTTTGGTTTGCTTTTTGGTTTGAAGGAAACGGCTCCAAAGGTTAAGGACTTAAATCCAGTGAAAAACGTCAGAAGTGGTGAAATGACATTCCTTACCATGTGTGTGTAACTTGGGACACCTCGAAACAAAATACTTTGTTTGACAGTCGAAAAGAAGGGTTTTTGTCGTAACAAACTTCAGGTATGTAGCTCCAGAACTAGTAATTTGTAAACGACTCATCTAAAAAATTTTCGTAACATTTGTGGATAGCAAGTGAGGACCTCTGCAAGAAGACGGACTCAAACAACCGCGTAACGTCGTATAGACAGCGCACAATGCGGTGGACAACTAGTCGCCTTATGTAACTGTGGCAACCATCCTACCACCAAAGCGTAGTACGGTGTAGATGCACAGCCTGTTTGTTTTGTCCCTGGGTTAGTACCTGTTGAGACGAGGTAATCGTGGTGCTCGCCAAATTTTGAGGTGTGCCCTTGTAATTTGTGTGTACAGTGTGTGTGTGTGTGTGTTTGTGTGTGTGTGTGTGTGTGTGTGTGTGTGTGTGTGTGTGTGTGTGTGTGTGTGGTGTGGTGTGTGTGTGTGGTGGTGGGGTGGTGTGTGTGTGTGTGGAGTACGGTCGACAACAACGGTCTCCTAACTATTTTTTGTCCTGTGTTTTGTGTGGTGTGACTCGTAGTGAAGGGTTTGTTGGACCTCGAGACGTCTATGTCGGTAGTGACGTCCGGCTAAGTCCTTTAGTTCTCTATTATTTCGAATTCAGTCCCTGTGTACTCTCCTCTGTACAATAATAGTCAGGGGGCGGATTCTCGTTTAGTGAACTAAATAATGACTTCATAAGCCGACCGAAACAAAATGACGTATACACAAAGAACTGTAACACCACATTTTTATAATGTGACTAGTTTGATGATTGAAGATATGTAAGTATGTTTAAGTTAAATAAACTACCTACAGACAAAGGCGGAGACGTTTAAATGTTAAATCTTACCTCAAATAACTTTAAGTTTAAAAAGAAGATTAATTAGTACAAACCAGACTCGTTAACAGTGTATATACTGCATTTTTCAAGTCTAATGTTCCAAACGCCTCGAGTTTTCTCAAAAACAAAAATGAGTCTTTTTTCGTCAGGGAGTGTCGGTAGCTCCAGTCAGTAAATTGATTGTCACTATGTGTTACCTCTTTTATCGCTTTAGTTATGTCAAGTACGGTTCCTGACAGTTACACTGTCTGTACCTGCGAGTGTGTGGTTCTACACAGGTAACAAAAAGCCCGACGTCTTGGTACGATGTTCGTATAACTATTAGTTGTTGACAAAAGAGTCTAAGTGAAGACTCGTCGTCGTACTTCGTCGTGTTCACGCAGGTCTCACCTGGATAGTACCCCCCGATATAAACTTATTTGTATCACCTCCTGGACTATGGATTAGTATTCTGTATAAATGAAAAAATAAAAAGTTTTTTTTTATGGTTTTCGTCTACGTACCCCGTTAAAAAGGGTAACGACGTAAAAGGCGAGGTTAATTGTGACGCAATAAACGTAGTACCCGACTAAGACACTCTGTGCGTGGTGGGATGTCCGGACCGTACTGGACATCGGAATTGTCGCAGAGGTCGGGGCCCGAAAGGTTGCCGTTTACAGCGCACCAAACAGAGGAGGACTAACCACCTCAACCGGGTTATCGGCACTTTTTTCGTGAAGACACTGCAGTATCTTCACCAACGTTTAGACGCTAGTCAGACATGAGTGCTAGGGCATAACCGTCGGGGAAAAATTCTCTAAACCCATACCCCTTATCTCTCACAACACAAACGACTCGAGAACTACTCAGGAGCGGACCTTGTGACCCTGTGTACAAGTAGCCCCATCTTGCTCTGCTACCCCGCTTGCTGGCAATCTTTTCACCGAAAAACCGTACTTATCCAGATGGGAAATTAAATTCTTTCACTTTTCGTCAAAACACATAAACCGGGGATTCAGTCTGGGCGGTGACTTTGTAAATTGACCCAGGAAAAAATTCGGCGTGTACGATGTCGCGGAAATTAATAGTGTCTTCTTTAGTCCGGAGCATTGTCGTTTCTCGGATGTATAGTTCCAACCTGACTCTAGAAGTTACCTGACAAAGTTACTGAAAGCCGGAATGATCAACGTCATTCAGGCGTTTGAAAAACTGTACTAACGCGTCATACAACCTTTTCCTCGGGTCGAGTTCGGTCATTCATGTTGTACTCCCAGTACATTTACCCGTTCGGGGAGCAGGAAAATTGGTTAATCTACCTGACCTATCTGCCGTCCTCACTGCGCCGACGTCTTGGCGAGACGACTACTCTAATCAGTGGTCCTGAAGTAGCGAGAGAGCGGAGGCCTGATTAAACCTTTTACGTAGGAGTAGATCTTGCGTTGGACTCCCGGAGAATAGACCGAGGTGAGCAACGACCGACCGGGAGACCTTCCTCCCGAGCACTCTCTACTTTTCCGTGCTAACGGCATTTGAGGGAACCTCTTCGAACTTCCTAGTCCTTTCACAAACGAAAAGCAAAAATGTCAGGGTGCTCGGTGCAGAGAAATGCAGGGTCACTATAACGGCAAGAACAAACGTAGGTGCAGGGGCTATGGCCGACAGACAATCTAGGAGAGAATAACGAAAGACGTCTGCACGTGCAAAGGACTCCGGTGAACCACCACTGGAAGGATCGCGCCCACAGCACGATAACTGACAATCGACATGTGTTGTCCCGGTTTTTTGGTTGGTACTAAGCATTCGAGGATAGTAATACAAAAATAACAACAACAAACGTAAACCAATTTAACCAAAGCAATCCGTATATGTCATTGCATGGTCTGTAGAAACCTATATCCGCTAACTACTCGTGCAAAACCATTAAACAAAGTTCATTAGACCCGACGACCGGACCGTGTACGTTTCATGGAGTCCAACCAATGAGGTTATGTTGGAAACGTCCTGTTGTTTAGTTTTGGAAATTTGTCCCTCGTTCCCTATGTGTTTGAAGTCCACCCGTTCTCTATTGATAAACTTTTTTTGCTCAAAACAGACCCGCGCTCAGACTCCGTTTCATGATTATCGAGAACCGCTCTCCTCGCTCGGTGTGTATTTATGTCCCCAAAGCGGAGAGGCATGTAGTATCCACACTAAAACAAAAAAAAAAAAAATATATCCTAAACACACGTTCCGTTGACCAGACCCCGGTTTCGATTTCTTGAGCGTATTCCTGGGCCGTTTACTCGTATTATCCCGGTGAACTTTTCGTAGGTGGGACCTGCTAGCCTTTCAACTTTGTACACTGGTGTCGAAACTATACCTACTGGTGGAAAACTCGATGTTATATCTCACCACCATTCACAGACCCGGTCCTCTTTCGTAATCAGAGCAAAATGGTCCCCCGGGCCTGGGTCCGGGGAAACTATGTAAATGTCGCGCGATTAATACTTACATACGACATTAAGTCACCTCGGATTTCACCAACTGAACGGAGACGAGGGACGTCTGAAGTGCGAGGAGGGAGGGTAGATTAGAGTACTAGACTCCGGGACGAAAAATTTACGTAAAGGTAAAAAGGACCGGATAATCGAGAGGCTTCTCCTTGCCCGTGCGTTACATCCAATGTGTGCCTTTGATATAGTTCAGCTTTGATTCCATCATCTCATTAAACCTTTTTTAAAAGCATACTTTAGTTCTGTGAAGGGATATAAGGGATATATGCACTGTACTTCACTTTTATTAATATTGTATGCTGAAAAGCGTATATATTACAGCACGTTTTTTTTGTTGAATAGATTTGAGTGTTTCAAAATGTTGGGTCGCGATGTATTGACCAAGTAAAAAGTGGGTCCCGAGGCCAGTTGAGAACCACTGTTTTATAGTGCACTTCTACACTATATATATTATGCTACATATTCTGTAAACTCGATCTGACATGAGAGTCTAAATGCAGTTTTCCCAGTGCCATGATATTAATGTCGCAAACAGCCACATAACGGAATTGACTCTAAAGAATATCTGTACTTTAGCACAATATATTCTTTCTGCATCAACAATGTAATGTCTATCACAGCAGAGTCCTCAAGCACGTCATGCTACAACTGTTTTCCTGCTTGAAACAACATTTCCTTTGACACATTTACAGATGTAGAAGATACATTCCCCTGATTTAAAGCGTCTTGGATACACAGTGTGTTGCTAGTGAGGGTAATTCAGGATCTGCATGCACAGCCAATCCCAATAATGAATCCGTTTATCAGACGACTGAAGCAGACCCTGTCTTAGCCCACAACCTGATCATTTCTTGCAAAAAGATATGCAACTTGGTTGCATGGAAATATTTTGCCTTCAGGAAGGATGATGTTGACCAAAATTGGTGATCGCCATCTGGTGAACATTTCATTATTTTTTCATGTTTCATAATAAATTGCAGAAAAGAAAATTGCAAGTCAGTTGTTGACGATGCCATGCAGCCCTATGGGTAGTGAGACATATTGCGGTAGACTTAGCACATTATTGGTTGTCTGAAACAGGACTAGAATGTTTTTCTACTATTTAAGATATAGAAAAACCTTTCCAGATAAACAATTGTCATGCAAACAAATGCTGAGCATGATTTACACTGTCGACATCCTCACTATATTAGCTGTTAGCTCTGTTATTTAGCCAAGCAGAACTGTGCTGCTAACAGCTAACATTAGCATTGATCGCTACAGGAAAGCATTCTCCCTGTAACATATTTTAACCCGAAAATCGTCTCCTCATCAGACTTCGGTTTGGGCGTTCATGACTTTAATTTGTCAAAGATTATTTTACATGTTGGTATTTTCAAACAGGCTTGTAGTCTCATGGGCTTTTATGAAGATTGGTAGTGCTGCTAATTAGAATGAACTTAATCACATTCATTCAATTCAAAGGAAATCAGCATTCATCATTACAAGAATCCAGGAATGAAACATTCTGCGGTTTAGGAGCACGTCATTCATTTGATGTAGACTTTCTCAGGACCTTTCTGAAGAACACATTTAAGAACCATTTTTAGCTTCAAAAGGTCATAACATTTGACGACAGTACTGCAAGGTTTTCTGGGTATGTATGACTGTATGTGAGACCCGTCAGGCACTAAGACCCAGGGGCCTTCCTCACGATGCCCTCCGGGAGCACAGCAGGATTGAATGACAATAAACTGGATGAGATACCGGATGTGCCGAATCTGACCCCAACGGAAAGACTGAAATAGACACTGCAGACCAGCAAGTCCAGGCAGGGGGAGAGGGGGGAGAGAACGAGAGGGGGGAGAGAACGAGAGGGGAGGAAGGAAAAGAGGAAGAATGAGTGAGGGATGGTGATACTAATAATGATAAAAAGAAAGGGATGGAGCCAGATGTAGAGCCAGAGATAAGGAAAGTCCAAACAAGAGAAGGAAAGCGTGAGAGAGTAATGGAGGAAGTGGATGTGGAGATGATTTGATGAAATGTTCACCCAGGTTGTACTCCAGATCCCAACAAGCTAAATACAAAACATAATGATGAGACATTAGACTCATGTTTGCCGAAATGTAATCCTGGTTTTCCTGCAATAATTGGTGAGGAATGATATGCTCATAGAAAACTGCTTTATTCCATGTTTCGGTTGACGTAAATGGCTTTAGCTGTTTTGTTTCAAGATCTTTCCAGTGATTGTTATTCCATAACATTGAGATGTCAATATCTAAGCGGAAACGCTGACCATTATCGTGTCAGAATTTCTTAATCACAAGCAGGTGTTGCCTCTCTGTATACGTGACTTGTCTGAACCGCATATTAAAAGGTCTCTAGGTGTTTCAACGAGCTTGTGCTCTTCAGTCAAGTTTAACTTTGTTTACTGTTAGGTCTTTGGTCTCATAAACTTTGTTAAAATGTAAGTTTTCTCTCAGGTAAAAACGTACTTAAAGTGCTTAAACATCAGTTGCTTTTGTTACTGAATCTGGACTGATAGGTGTATACTTCCACAACGTTTATGCAACACCATGTTCTGTGTAAAGGGAACATGGTATATCTGTAATTAGATAACAAGGGAGAAGAAGCAGGTAAGTCCACAGGACCAGCCAAATAGAGGCAAGTGAACATTTTTAGAGCCTTATAAATACATTTGAATTATATTGTATTTTCCCGATAATGAATTTATAGTTGATCAACTCTTGGCCCTTCTGGCTCTTAGTGTTGACCAATGGCTCTTTTCCACTGCAGCACATAGCACGGTTTAAAAAGCTGGGCCGGCTTTTTTTTTGCTTTTCCACTAGGGCTAGTTCCGGCTCAGAGCTACCTTTTCACCTTTTTTCTGGCCCTCCAAAATCGAGGTTCTTACCGGGCCAACAACCGGGCTGAATATGCTAAACTAGTGACGTAAACACTCGACTGCCGAATGGTCAGAGAGAATCGCTGGCAAGGTGGGCTACAACTTGTAGCCCACCTTGCCAGCGATTCTCTCTGACCATTCGGCAGTCGAGTGTTTACGTCACTAGTTTAGCATATTCAGCCCGGTTGTTGGCCCGGTAAGNGGGGGTGGAGGTGGAGGGACGTTTATGCTACAGCAGAGCTAATGCACGGACTAATGCACTACACAACCACAAACTTGTGGAGTGAGAGAAAAGAGATCAACGCTTTGCGAAAAAGAAAAGAGAGGAAATACAGCAAGTGAAGTGGACATATCACGTCTTCTTTAGAGTATTAATAATTGAAATTTGGAGAAATAAAGTAGTTCTGCTTTGTTACATCCAAGCTTTAGCATTTGCCTTTTGAAGAGCTATTGCCAGACTTTGCTGCTGTACAGAAAGTTCACGACACTTTGAGTAAATAAATATTGAGCTAGAACATTTTGCAGGATCAGCCCCAAGTGTGTATAAGAAGTGGGCGTTGTCACAGAGACGTCATAGTGGTTTGCAGACTATCTTAATGAAGACTTGAGTTTGGCAATTTGTTTATCATCAACATCAGTTTTTGGGAACCGCAGGGATAGAGAGAGGCTTGGAGCGAAGTGCTACCAAACACCAAGACATTTTAGGTCTCTGTTAATTCACTTAATTGATCTGAAAGGGTGAGAGAAGCGGAATGAAAACACTCACATTGGGCCATCAACATTTGATAGCCACCTGTCAATCAAGCTTGCCCTTAAGCCATTTGAATGGGAACATAATCAGGCATGAAACTGACGATTCGATCATGAACTCATATGGACAATTTATATATCAAGTAAGAAGTATGGTCATTTTCTCATAGACTTCTATACAATCTGACTTGACTCCCAACATCAGATTGCTGCAAGTTGAAGCCATAGTGTCCGTAGATCAAAAGCAATATGACTTAATAATACTTCAAGTTAAGATAAAAAAAAACGCTTCAAAACAATATCTGGAGCACAAAATCAGCAAACTAGTGTACAGGAAGCTTCGATGTTCAAGGAATGGTGGAAGTCCAGAGACAGCAGTTGAAAGCAATTACTCAAATCAAATCAAACAACTGAGAAACAACAGAAGGTAAATCAGGCTCTTCTGAAGACTCACAGACTCCTTTGATAGCAGTTGATGTTTTATTGTGTTCTTGAACAAAATGAGAGGAATATGGTGACAGTGATAAAAGAAACTGCAGGCTTCTGCTATGTGGGTGCTTCAGGGATTACGTTGAACTTTTAACTCAACATAGACGTGTCAGAACTATGGGAATCACTGCTTTGTTAGGGATCCATCAGAGGATATTTGTGGCGCTTTTCCACTGCAGGACCTCGTACGGCTTAGTACGGTATGGTTAGGCCTTGGTAGGCCAGGCTCAGGCCAGTGTTTCCATTACAGTTTAGTAACTGGGGTAGTAACTATAGTAACGCAGCGTAGGCGGGGCGATCGGCTGTTCGGCGGGCGGAGCGACGCTGCGTAAAACTGCCGTGACGTCATCTTCAATGCAAACCACAAAACCAAAACATCAGCCGTTAGCTGTTAGCCCTCAGAGCTCACAGCTCCTCATGTCTGTTCAGAAACTAGACAAAAGTTAAACAAGTACAAACCACAGACTGTCTGTGTCATGGAGAATACAGTCGCTGGTTTATTTATGTCTGTAGGCCGTTGTTGTGAGTGTGGACGGTCGGAGCTTAGCCGATCTCCATTCAGAAAACACGCATTTTAAAGGTGTTTCCCCTGCCGTCTGTCTGCAGACTCGTCAAAGCATTAATTCATGGTTTTTACTAACTGGTATCAGTATGTTGTTACTTCGGCATCATTTAGAAACGTGTATTACAATTAAATCACGGTCAAATATGGTCACTTTGTTGTAGTTGTAGCCCCCCCC
>NW_011361501.1:0-9591 GCF_000735185.1 Notothenia coriiceps
TGTCCTCTCCTGCTGATGTTCAGGTGTATATCAGTATGTAGTGTCTCTACTTTAAAGAGTCCTCTCCTGCTGATGTTCAGGTGTATATCAGTATGTAGTGTCTCTACTTTAAAGAGTCCTCTCCTGCTGATGTTCAGGTGTATATCAGTATGTAGTGTCTCTACTTTAAAGAGTCCTCTCCTGCTGATGTTCAGGTGTATATCAGTATGTAGTGTCTCTACTTTAAAGAGTCCTCTCCTGCTGATGTTCAGGTGTATATCAGTATGTAGTGTCTCTACTTTAAAGAGTCCTCTCCTGCTGATGTTCAGGTGGATATCAGTATGTAGTGTCTCTACTTTAAAGAGTCCTCTCCTGCTGATGTTCAGGTGTATATCAGTATGTAGTGTCTCTACTTTAAAGAGTCCTCTCCTGCTGATGTTCAGGTGTATATCAGTATGTAGTATCTCTACTTTAAAGAGTCCTCTCCTGCTGATGTTCAGGTGTATATCAGTATGTAGTGTCTCTGCTGGGACATGTCTCCATGCTTTAATATTCAAAAATCTCTTTATTTTTCTCGTACAACCTGTGTGCTGCAGCACCTCTTTTCACCCTCTGTCTGAAACCAAGGCCCAGTCCAAACAAATCAAAAGTATTTCTTAAAGTCAGTTTTAAATCATGTTAAACCACTAGTATAATGAATATATTTATTTGTAGACTGGACTTTTAAAGCTATTCCTGGTTGAGGTGGAACTCGTTTCAAATGCTTAATATACTTTTGGGTCATAAAATATAACTGAATTATATGAATCTTTACATAACATACATTTCTCAACACTTCGGAGGGAAAACAACATCTTGAGTAAAGTGTAATCAATGTAGAGGAGTGAAAAGTAGCTTGTTCCAAAGTAAAGAGCTATAGAAAATGCAGTCATGTTAAATATTGTACTTTGTAATCCACTACTTATGCCTGCGATGTGGCGGAGTATAAAGTCAAATTTAAAATACTCAAGCAAAGTACAAATAACTCAAATTGCTCTTAAAGGTCCCATGTCATGGCCATTTCTACTGATCATAATTCCATTGTTGAGGTCTACTAAAATAGATTTATATTGTGCAATTTTCCAAACTAACATTGGTTTCTCATACAGCATCTCTGTATGGTATGCATGTGTAGCCCAGTGTGCTCTGATTGGTTGGGACGTTGCGAGGCTCAGTGAGCTGGCTTACTGGTGTGGTTTCCGGGTCGGCGATACAGCGTGAAACTCATCCTGAGCACACACAAACAATAAGTGTGGCTTGATATTGAGTAAGAAAAAAGTTTTTAACGCTGTGAGAATGAGTCTGGAGAAATGCCAACTCGTCTATTACCAAACAGGGAGCTCTATGCAAGTCAATGGGACGCCCTGTTAGTTGAACATTTACGCTAAAGGTCCTGGTGTGTGAGGAGCTCCGCGGATTGGTCCATTTTGGTTCCTGGAACTGCATGACGTTCCCGGAAGAAACAAATGGAAAAAGAGAAATCCCCAACGAGGCGTTCTGGGGCAGCATAGACAGGTCTTCTCTGTGTTAGAGTTTTACTCACTACAGGGTGTACTTTGAGGGTTTTGACTCTGCAGACCGTTCACATGCAGAACAACCTTCATAACACACAAGGGGACGGGTGATAACAGGAAAAGCATGACATGGGACCTTTTAAGTAAATGTACTTTTCAAAGTTGTGTTTTGTGCAAAAATGATCAAATAAAATTCTGCAGTTTGATTTCCCACGGGCTCTTTTCAGTGAGATGTGACATTACTAGTAGATAGCTGAATAATCTATATTCAAAATCCTCTATAAATGTTCCGATATCCCTTTGCGCTAGGAAGAGATAAATCACAGCTTTCTGTTTCTGATAAAACTCTTTCTCGCTCTGAGGGTGTCAGAGGTGAGATCCTCCATCTGAAACTGTGTGATATGCTACCGGTGCATTTGCATAATATTTGCACATCCATTTCACACAGTATCACTCAGTGTGAGCCTGGACTCGCGCTTCAGGAGGACGCGTCACTGCGACACTGCTGCGTTATATATTTCCATCTCTGCGTGGGAGAGCCAGCGTCTCTGTTTATGAGCTCCAGCAGCCGCGGCCTTTTGGCCGCGGCTGCTGGAGCTCATAAACAGAGACGCTGGCTCTCCCACGCAGAGATGGAAATATATAACGCAGCAGTGTCGCAGTGACGCGTCCTCCTGAAGNTCCCCGCTCGCTCCATCATCTCTCTCATCTACGCAAAACAGGAAGTAAAACACATGGTTTTATATTCTTAGATCATCTTCATTCTTTGGATATGTTTGCAACACTGCCTCAGGCTACCACGATGATCTGCTAGGTTTCAAGACCTATGAATTTCACGATAGTGGAATTTTAAACAATCCAATACAAAGGGGCTTTATTGGCATGACCACATTGTAAACATAGTATTGCCAAAGCATTCCGCACAAGGCGTTATAACAGGACAAAGACAAAAAGACCCCGCCCGCCTCCCCCACCCCGTCCCCAGAACTACACATGCTGGCTATTGTGTGTTTTGAAACATGTTCTCTATCTATGGCACGTCTCTACTGGGAATTGTAGTTTAGACCCTCCAGAAAAACGCGATTCTGCGATCGCAGAATTTACCGCATAATCAGCAAAATGGCGCAGATTTCTAAAAGGCCGCATATTTATCAAAAGGCCGCATAATCCCCGCATTTTTCCACACAAAGTTGAGGGGGAAAAAAGTTAACTCGTCTTGACCTGACGTCATCAGCTCGCGCATCACAGAATGTAAACAACACTGTATAGAGTGAACGTGTGGAGCTCACACGATAGAGAAAACACCAAGATGAAAATATCTAATCCATCTCATTTACCGACGAACATTTCTACTAAAGACCGGGCAAAAAGTGGGGGGAAACTATTCTGCACCCCGTGCAACTGTGTGTTGGAACATAAGAGAAAATCGACGGTGACGACCCACTTTGATTCATTCAAACATTCGAAAATGCTTTCTGCTGCTGCGGACAAGAAAGCCAAACAACTCACGTTCACGAGGCATCAATCTCCAAAACCCTTTAGAGGGCTACAAGAAACGAAGTGAGTAGCCTACAAGATTGAAGCTGCAGATAACGAACGAGTAAATGAAAACAGAATGAGGCGGAGAAGTGTGTGTGTGTGTGTGTGTGCGTGCGATTAAAATAGCCCAATTGCTTTTACAATAAATAAACATTGAATGTGTTTAATTGAATAGTAAAGGGGTTTAACGTTAGTGGCAGGTTGTGTGTGAGAGAGAATAAATAAGACAGCCCAATATTTTAAAAAAAATCGATAATTTTTTCCCGCATATTTCGCAACTTCCTGCAGTTTCACCGCATAAAATCACATAAAATCAAATAAAACCCCGCATGTTTAATCGCATAATCAAGGAATTTTGCCCGCGTTTTTCTGGAGGGTCTAGTAATTTTAAAAGACGTTTTCGTATTTCCCTGTCAACCTCAACCTAGACCTCCAGTTCAAGCTTTCTATTCACACCAAATGTAATCTTGTAAATTCGCTCACGTCCATTGCAGACTCGTAGGAGGGCCAGTTCTGATCGTCCTCACCGACGATGAGCAGCAGAGGACACTGCAGTCGTCCCACCTGCTCAGAGACAAACAGCAGCAGATTGTATCATCGCCTGCTCAGCATTTATCTTTGGATGTTTGAGACTTTACTCAGAGCTACACATTTATCAGAGAACAAAATAATATAAATTCATTTCCTAGCTGTTAAGTTTAAAACAACTGTGATAATACATAGGCTAATGCAAACTCTTAACTACAAGAAACTGACAGATAAGTGTTAGAGAATAGCAAACTAACAACTTTCATAGTTCATTTTGTCTTAAAGGAAAAAAGCGGTTTAAAAAGGGCTTTTTAGACCAAAAAAACAAGCAAAAAATAATTAAAAGAAAAAAGTGTCTCAGGGGTCTGCTGGTACTGACGTCCACTTTGAGTGAGGGGTCTGTGGGGATGGGCAGCTGCAGATCTCTCCAGATCAGTTGGTTATCCTCGTCATAGTGAGCCTTCTCAACGTTGCTGATTTGAAAGAAAAGAAAAAAACGTTGTCTGAGGCTAGCTCCAAAGAAAGACCATCAAACGTTTAAGACCCACCTCTTTTTCCTCGCTTTCGAGTCAGTCTGAGCCGTACCTATCTGTACGCTTTATTGTCTGTCCATAGCCTTTATGTGTGCCTGGTATCTATTCTGGTGTGTGCCTCTTAACTATTCTTGTAATATTATATTTAGTTATAATGTTATGTTAGTTGTGAAGCACTTTGGCAAACCCTCTGTTCTTAAAATGTGCTATAGAAATAAAGTGGATTGGATAGGGTCATGAAAATGTAACGTACAGAAAGTCATAGAGATAACTGAAAGCAGATTAACGTACTTGTTAAAGTAAGTAATTATTTGTTCCAGAGGTCCGTCAATCGGCTGCACATGACTCCCATTGATACACACTGCACAGCTGAGCTGGGACCACACACACACACACACACACACACACACACACACACACACACACACACACACACACACACACACACACACACGCTGTGTGAGTACTTTGAAAATACTTACTTTGTACTTCCATTACTAATTACTGGGGGTGTAAACCTTTCGGTATCTCACCATTCAATTGTATTGTGCCAATTGGTAAGTTACATATAAAAATAGGGGAAAATAGAGTTTATGTTTGAAAAACACCATAGAAACCCTTAAAGCTGCGTCCAATATAATGAAAGTAACCGAGCTGGTCTTACCTTGAGAACTTTGGAGTAAACAGCCATTCTGAGGGTGACACCGGCGCCGAAGGAAAGACCCAACATGGCGATCCTGCTGCCGAGGATCTGAGGATGCTGCTCCAGGACTCTATAGGCCGTCTGCAGCAGGAAACGCGTCGATGTGATCAATAAAACCCCCACAAATGTCCCTACTTTTATCCACAAAAATGTAGAGTCAAAATGACGGGATTCACAGAAGGTTATAAAAGTTCATCTCCACTCTAGCTCTTAACATCCCATCCGATACCCACCCATTATAAAGTTGGTCTATAAAAAACCTATTTAGTTTACTAAAGTACAGAGTCTGGAAAAGCCTTTACAATTCAGATGTCTGTGTTTTTGACCTCTATTCCTTTGTGGAAAAAGCATGAAATCAGCGGGGCGGAAAAAGAACATTATTCCCAATCAATCCGCATGTTTATCTCGTGTAAACCTTGACACGAGAACACTATGTTCTCTGTAAAGGTTAATGAATTTTCTCGTAACACAATCATAGAAAAACAAACACAAAGATAACAGACTAAGATGAGCAAACACTTTTAACCCACATAACAAAGCTCACCGGGTTTACCTCAAAGTAATCATTATCCACCATTTTCCCAGTTCCCTTAGGTGTGAGGTAGTAGAGGGCCAGGGAGGCGATGCCGTGGGAGGCCAGCAGCGCTGCCCGGCACTCCACCAGCTTCCCTCCCCACCCCCAAAGGTCCAAGAGTCCGGGGAAAGGACCAGGTCCTTCAGACGAGTCAAGACACCAAAATAAATCAATAGCTCCATAATTATACATTGTTATATTGATACTTTAGACAACTGAACCATATTTGCTGATATCACAAAGTATTCAAGATCAAGAATTGATTAAATTGAGCGCCCTGCAATCCATAATATTGCGTTTTCCCGATGTTCTCTGGGATTCAATTTGACAAAAAAGTATTTCACTTTTCACTTGCTTATTTAAAACGTCACAAATAACTAATGCTGAATTTGGTTCATTTTCATTGTTAATGTTCTTCTATGTCACATAAATGTCACCCCTAAACTCCGCCCAGAGGACACCTCCCTTCAGAATCTCCCCAGGTCCTACCTGAGGGCAGGAAGAGGGTTGCAGTGAGTCTGCCCTCTGTTATCGGGACTCTACGGACGCCGGGAGCCATGTACCATCGCTCTACCACCACACTGGCCAGCAGCACCTGATCCAAGAAGCCCTCCGTCTGGTGACCCGGGTACACCGAGATTGTGACCCCAATGGGAGTCTGGACGTTCATCTTCCTCAACCTTGAAGAATAAGGGGAACGAGGTAACTCTAATGGTACGTTCACATCGGACACCGGATTAAAGCGATGCGAATATAATCGCTTGAGTTTCCCCGCGGCTTGAAGTTATGTTTACTAGCGTCATTCAAACAAGTAGGCAGACGAAAACACTTTTATAATGTGCTTCGGATATCGATCGATAAGACTAATCTAACATGTAGCTGCTCCGTCCACACTCACAACAATGTCATACAGACAGAAATAAAGCAGCGACTGTATTCACCATGACACAGACAGTCTGTGGTTTGTACATGTATAACTTTTCTCCAGTTTATGAACAGATATGAGGAGCTGTGAGCTCTGTGTGCTAACAGTTAACGGCTGATGTTTTGGTTATCTGATTCAGCGTCAGTGACGGCAGGCCACTGGCTAAACCCTATAATTCCACTGTCTTTTTTTTTGCAAATATAGTAAGTTCTAGTATTAGACATCCAGCGGTCTTCGTTTTACGCATTGTTACATACGGGCATATGCTGTGTCGGGGTCCCGATTCGGACGAAGTTGCAGTGCCGGTTGAATTCTAGTTATAAGTTTGTATGTCAAGATCTACCATGTCGACTTCGCAAACCGAAACTTGTCCCAAACGTCCTCCCGGTGCCATCCGAGAACGGAAAGTTCGTCTTGTCCGGTTGTTCGCCCTCACAAAATGCGACAAGCCGCATTACGTTCATGTTGCAGGACCTGTTGAGACATCAAGGATAAGTCGTGAACCATTGTTGTAGCAAAAAAGTCTGTGCATTTGGAAGTCTTTAGTGGTCACCGCCAGTGACGACTACTTAATTACAGCCAATCCTTGTTTGCTACTAGGCAGAAGAAAGTTACCACAGAGTTTTGTGTCTGGAATAAACCTCGATAAAAAAAGGTTTTAGGGATACCCTCTTTACGTAACGAAAATAGCTTCCTTGACCTGCACCCATTTTTTACGATTGAATGAAGGCCAAAATCCTGCGCAGTGACGCCAAGAGATAAGGCTAGAGTCGACTTGCTCGGAGGAAGACAGAGAGACCATCTTTCTCGTCGGCAGTATATGTAAAGCCTTGGTATCAAACACAGTCGTATAGAACCTACCTTTTATTAGTAAATAAATTTCATTTAATTGAAGGTATTTTTCCACATCCCCGACCTAAATTTACTTACGGAATACCACGCAAGTGTGGCTTCTGCTCTAACTGCGCTGAACGCGGATGCGCTCTCAATGTAAAACAGGTGACTCGCAGTTTAGTGCACCGTGTAAAGAGCGCGTGTAGAGCGCAATCGGTTAGTCGCNNGTGTGTGTGTGTGTGTGTGTGTGTGTGTGTTTGTGTGTGTGTGTGTGTGTGTGTGTGTGTGTGAGATAGTGTGTGCATGTGTGTGTGTGTGTGTGTGTGTGTGTGTGTGTGTGTGTGTGTGTGTGTGTGTGTGTGTGTGTGTGTGTGTGTGTGTGTGTGGTAGCTGTGTTTCTCCGCGAGGGGGCGTCCTTCCTCCATCTCTGCCTCCACCTCTGACAGTCTGTGTGATGAAGCTTATTAACTTCATCTGTAACTGCACGATTTGCAAACACGCGCTTCTTCCTCGGACGCGTTTTCCCCTCCGTCAGGATGAGCATCACTCTGCCCCCCAATACTCAGACCTGTGACCGGGGAACTTGATGAGACCCTCAGACCCCCCCCTCAGTTTGGACTCAACGGGCGTGATGAGCCTCCCGTGATTCCTGTGACGCAGGACCACCGCGCCGCACCGCACCGCGCCGCAACGCGCACTTTGGAGAACTGCAAGAAGCGGTAAAAAAAAAGAAGAGATGCGCCTGCGTTACTTCGCTCTACTGTACGCACTCGTGTAAGGATTCCTTCACGGTGGGGAGAACGCTGATCTGAGAGCGACCAGAGTGAGGAGAGGGCTCCGGAGCGTCATCCCCGGCTGGAATCGAACCGACGCCTGCAAGTGATCCGGAGGAGCGGCAACAAAACCGGCTGTTTTAAAGGAATTTACCGCCTCTGCCAGGATTAGGATCCGAAAGCAACTGTGATCCAACTGAGAGAACAGAAAAAAGTGGATTAAATATATGCATGTTTTTTTTTCTTCTGGTTGATGGATGTGGAGGAATTTAGAGGATGTGTGATATGACACACAGCTGGAGACAGAACATATCTTTCTGACCTGTGACACCGAGAAGAAACACCTGCTCCTGGAGAGAAGAGGTACCTGAACACATCACCATTTATGTATTAATGACTAATGAAAACTGACTGCACGTTATTTAAATAGTATGTATGTGTTTATTCTTGGTCTCTTGGGATTGGATCATGTGGGGAATAAGATCTCTCACTTTGGCATCTTTCAGATTATGGTTTTATAAATACACCAGTGTAATCAATCAATCAATAATATATCCATCAGCACCCATCAGTCAATATGGAGGCTCTCAGCCTGCTGGGTGTTGGTGTGTTTTTCATCAAGTTTCACATCAGATTCATTGTTTCTGATATCAGCTGTTAGTGCGCACTTATGAGGGTGGATCTGTGTCCGTGTGCGCGCAGGTGTGTGTGTGCGCGCAGGTGTGTGTGTGTGTGTGCGTATGTTTTCCGTGTGTGAAAATGGCTCGAAAATGGGGTGCGTTTGCGAGAGCCACAAATTGCAACTTGCAAGTGTGTGTGTGTGTGTGTGTGTGTGTGTGTGTGTGTGTGTGTGTGTGTGTGTGTGTGTGTGTGTGTGTGTGTGTGTGTGTGTGTGTGTGTGTGTGTGTGTGTGTGTGTATGCATGCAGTGGTGGAATGGTGGACTATAACTATAGTACATTTACTCAAGTACCATATTTTGGTTCCACATTAAGAAAGTAAAACCTGGATGGAAATACTCATAGAACAGTTTAATATTCCATAATAATCAAAAATATGAAAATGTACATTCTGCTTACTTTTACTTCATAATGAAATACAATATGCAGATGATAATACTGCTATACTTCTACTTACTGTAATTAGCGTTTCAAATACATGGAATGTACTGGAATATTTTAGGCTATTGTATTTCTACTTTTACTTAAGTAAAGGATCGTAGTACTTCTTCCACCTGTTCGTGTGTGTGTTCCATACTTATAAGTATTAAAATGCATATATTTGTTAGTGACAAAAACAGGATGGTGTAATATTCCATTGTATGATCAAACTGTAAAAAGAGCCATTCTGCTCACTGAGTACTTTTACTTTGATACTTTAGGTACATTATTCATATCATAATACTTCGGTGAGTCTACATTTGAATACAGGAATTTGACTTGAAATTGAATATTTTCAAATATAGTATTACTTTTACTTGAGTAAAGCATCTTAGTAGGCTACTTCTTCCTCGTGTGTGTGTGTGTGTGTGTGTGTGTGTGTGTGTGTGTGTGTGTGTGTGTGTGTGTGTGTGTGTGTGTGTGTGTGTGTGTGTGTGTGTGTGTGTGTGTGTGTGTAGTGTGTGTGTGTGTAGTAGTAGTACGTAGTACGT